>NW_024609838.1:10735057-10794329 GCF_016920785.2 Ixodes scapularis | reverse complement strand
CGACGAAATCGTCGGCCGCAAGAACGGCTTCGTTATGCAAACGCGTTTAGTTTTTACAGCGAAGCTGTTAAGGGCCAGTTTCCCCACGATCGTGTCCGGTACCAAGCTAATGTCGACACAACACTCTGGTTGCCGCAGTCGCTCATAGATGGCGGTAGCTGTCCAGAGTGTTGTGTTTGCCGGTTGTCTGCTTGCCGCTGTCGCTCACAGATCGCGGCAACCTTTCCTGCCTCGGCCACCAGAGAACTGCTTGCTGCCGTCGCTCATGTAGCGGCAACATTTCTTCGGATGAAAAAGAGCGGGAACGGAACGAGCGGCGATGTGCGCAGCAGCGCGAATGGTTCCGCAACCGCCGCGAGGCCGCTATCGCCTAAAGTTCTACTGCGTCGAGCGCTTTAGATTCCTTTGCGAAAGAAGAGCAGATCGCTCGCCTGGAAAGCCACCGCGAGAACAAAAGCTACAACTCCGCTGCTCTTCCTTCTTCATTAGAGTGGAAAAGCTGCAAGTTTTTATTATAGGTTTTGCTTTTATTGTCCGCATTTATTTTTAAAGCAAAGGTACATTACAAAAAGATTATGTTCATTTGAATAAACCACGCTGCTCGCGCGCCGTTTCAATAAGGAGGTAGCTATTCTGTATAAGATGTTACTGTTATCGGGCGGTACGACTTGATGTCTTTGTTTTCTTTGTTATATTAGTCTCATTTTGCTTAGTTTCCTATCGTTGGGTACGTCTTCTCCAATAATTCGTTTGCTAATCACATGTCGTAACTTAAATTTGCTTGTTTTTCCTTAGGGTCTTTATGAGTCCCACGGGTCTGTCGCCCTACCTGTTGAAACCTTACTTTGAGTAAGATTCAACATTATTACAATTCCTTACTTTGAAAGCCTTGTTCCATTCCCTTTCGGTCGTCTTCATTGTTATACAATTCTGCTCCTCCTCTACACTTCTGCTGTCAGTGCCCTCCACTGTCTCCCTGTGCTCAAGCTGTGAGAAAGCATCTTCGATTGCCTGCCCAATGATATTAGCGTGCCTCTTCCCCCTCTACCCTTCTCCCCTCTAGTAAGTGTTGCCAGCCCTCAGTCTTTCTCTCCTTCGCTTTAATGTGCTGTTAAAACCTTTTTGCCGCATTCCTATCTTTTTTATTTATTTCCATCATCCACTGCACTCCTGCACTTCCAATGTTGGGTGGTGTTAAAGCTGATGGCTCTCTTTCCCTCTCCTAGAAGCTCTTCCATTTTGAAGGCACGTCTGCTGGAATGGCCGGCCCTTTTTTTCTTTGCCCACCTCTCTCCCGAGATGTCTCTTGGCGTCGTGCTATGGCTGCCTTGACCTCTTCATCACACCAGCTTTCTGGTTCGTGTTTTTGCTTTCGCTTTCCTCTTTGTTTAATTCGACATCTCTCTAATCCCCCTACTGGAAATGCCTACTATGCTCATACCTCCATTTTCTTTCTGGTTGCTTCGATATTATGCTCTGCTCTCAATCCCTTTGGATAATTCCTGTAGATTAGTATCATTTAGGCTCGGTTTACTTTCCCGTTCCTGAGCTTGTTGTTCGGGGTTCTAATGAGCCAAATATAATCATAATTCACTCGTGGTCACTTCTTGTATTTTTTTCGCTTTTTGCACCTTAATTCGGTCATCCAGTGGAGTCACTATAGCCGGTTACAAGTCAAGAAGGTAGGAGAAGCTCCTCCCACAAGCGTGATGCGCCCGTTTCAAATCCATCCGCAGTCGAAAGAATACTTCACTGGAAACGACCATTGTTCCGGTTCAATGAATAGATATTGGCTACAGAGTGAGGCAAACTTGTCTACGACCCCCACTTTTTAAGAAAGGGACCTTTGTATTCATCGGAGGGAGCCAAGCCCCTGAAAGTGGCCTTTGTATCCATCGGAGGGGGAACCTAACCCCCCAATGCTGCATTTGTTTCCATCGGAGGGGGAAAACTCTAGTCTTCCTCTAGTGGCTTCCACAACGCTAAGTCAAAGTCGAAAGATAAAACACGTACAGGAAGGCAAAACCCTCTCCCGCGTTGGCCACGACGTCACGGAAACGATGGGACTCTTTAGACGCTGTGATGAAACCTTTTGAGTGGCATTTGTCGCTACCTCCTTGACCTCTAACTTGGCTGCTACCCCCCCCCCCCCCTCCTCCTCTTTTGTGACGCCACTGCGCTCATTTATTTCTATATCCTGATCTATTGTACAGTATGTGGGATATTAGACAATAGTAAATTGTTGAGTAAGGATTATTCCTTTGCCGCGTTATCGTCCCCTCGTATTTTGACTTTAGGGCATCGCATAACTGTTCTAGCGCCTGTTGCAACCGTGAACCCGTGAAAATCTTCGAAACGAGCATTCCCATTTCTGTATTTTTGCTTCTCGATACATTTCCTGTTTTTATGATAAAATAATCCCAGAAGGCTTTTATGTGTGTGTGCGTCTCTTTGGGGGGGGGGGGGGGGGGGGGGGGGGGGGTCGGTCACTTTTGAGTTAGAGAAACAAATACATGAAGAGGTTATTTCTACGCATCGCCACCGTCAAGACGTAATTTAGAGAGCAGCTCAGGTGTCCGTTTCCGGCTTGAGCAGCGACGCCGTCGCCGTCGGCGTAACGGCGCGTTGCATTATGGGACGTCTCCCATAACACGTCACACGTGACGTCACTAGGGTCATCAGGGTTACCCCCTTGACATCACACGTGACGTCACGTGTGGCATCATTCAATTATTATAGAAAACACGTGACGTATGACGTGACGTGGGACGTCAGGTGAAGTATGACGTCACAGGTGACGTGACGTCACACGCATCTAACATGGCCATTCCCGCTTAATTTAAGGAAAAAATTTTCCGCTAAAATTGGCGGCAAATTATACCCTCACGAGGCTTTTACGAGGGTTACCCCCTTGACGTCATTATAGAAATTAGAAAGATATGGCGGCAAAATATACCGTCACGGGGGGTGTACGAGGGTTACCCCCTTTACGTCACACTTGACGTAACGTGTGACGTCATTATAAAACACGTGACGTATGACGTGACGTGTGACGTCACACACATCTAACATTGTCATTATTCCCTCTAAATTTAGCGGGGAAATTTTTTCGCTATTTTTGGCGGCAAATAATTCCGGCTACATTTACCTTCGTAACGTCACGTGTGACGGCACGACGGTAAAAAATGTACGCTAAATTTAGCGAAAAAATTTTCCTTTTAAATTTAGCGGTAAAGGAGGAGGGGCATACCCTCCCCTCCTCCTCCTCAAAAGCTGCGTTCTAATTCGGCGTCACAGAAAATTGTTAATGACATTCATTTCTTTATTCGATAATCAGTGCAAATCATCATCCCTCGAAGGGCAATTGAAACGGCAGCATCAATATTTCGAGTTTGCTCCAATCGAAATTCGATGCCCCCGACTGCAGCATCGAGTAGCCAAAGGGCCCACGCGGCAGACAACGGCCGTTACGAGGGACACTTTACGTAAGTTCTCATGCTGTTCCTCCCTCAAACTCCCAAAGAAGAAACAAAACACGCGTTGTACTGTGTCATGAATCTCTCTCTGTCTTTCTCCCTTTCCCCCTCCGTGCGACCGTCGCGCACCGCGACCGCCGAGGAGACGGGGGCGCTGCAAACGCCAACGATTCCTTTTCTTTTTTTTTTTTTTTGACTCGGTTTTCGGTTCGTTCGCCAGTTGTCCGTAGCGTTGGTGTCGCGGCCCTTTGCCTGCGTCCGGATGCTAGCGCAAGACGCCTGCGCCGATAATGTTGGCGTTTCGGACTGCTCCACTTGCAAGCCCACACGGTGATCGAATCTCAGGTAAAATAACCGACGCTGCGGTCGTCGTAACGCGCTTTCCGGGCTCTGCGGCGTCGTGTCCGAGGCGCTGGCGCCTGCGGTTTTTTTAGGGGTCGACCCCGACGATCGTTTGCGCCGATAAACCGCCGCGCCGAGCGTAGGGAGGATCTAACCGCGGTTTTGTTCTTTATCCCCTCCCTTCCCCGAACGAGGGATACATAACGAAAGCGGATAAACAGAACGAAGACGAGCGCGTTTAGGGAGCGCGATCGCAATCAGCCGGTTCGTCCAGCAGCGATGGAGATTCAGAGCGGCGCGAGTTCTCTCCGCTTGGTTGAGGGCTCGTGGAGTTGTAACTCGGGGCGTGCGGTTGTGAACGGACGGGGTGTAGCGGATGTTACGCTTGTCGCGTGAATGCGTCGGCTCGCTCGCCCTGAGTGTGCCTGCGAGTGAGTAACCTTCGTTTTCCGGGCTTTGCGCGACACGACGGGAAAAAAAAAAAATGAGGTTAGACTTGTCGCTGTGCCCAGTTTGCTCCGTGCCTGAGGTCGTTGGGGCTTGCGGTGCTAGTGTGTCGCCTTGAAGCCGTTTTTGTTTTTTCTTGACAATTTTTGTGTGTTGTGTGGGCGACTTGAGCACTGCACCGTGGGGTACGTAGGTTTGAAATCGTGCGTGCATACTACTTTTTTTTTTTCCCCTTTTGGTTTTCGACGTGATACGTTTCGAGTTTGCGTATTCGTTATCCTGTTTTGAAGACGTTGGTAGTTGGTTTGCACAGCAGCTTTCGAACATCCTTCGTGAAATCGAACTCTTTATGTTTACCTCGCCAGTTGTCAATGTTTGTGGCACTCGAACTTCCATCAGCAACCCGGATTTGAAGAAAAAATATAAAGAAAAGGAACAACCTAGCATTTAAATTCCACGCATGGGTCTAGGTTAGGCTGAGACAAATTAATTGTTTGAGGTAGTGGGTGTAGAATGCTCATCTTTTCAATCGTAAACTTTCTGAGCTGACAGAAGGATTGCTGGCGTTAACACCGCTAGCAAAGTAACTCTTCTTCGCCACTAGTGTTTGTTCCACCTACATTGCCTCGATGATCATGCAAGAGAGTTTATGTCTACCAGCATGCCATGCACATTTTGGCTAATACTCTAGTCATGTGCGAGGCAGGAAGTTTGTGTAACTGGAGCAAACACTGCGATGTTTACACGACAGGCAGCGATCTTGAGCTCGACGCAGTGATATAAAGGTACGCCGGGGGAGTGTACAGATCGAGATTGTTGTTTGAGCCGTAAAAAAAGATCCAGAGCGCAGGCGGATGGGGCAGCGCATTGAAATCGCTTCTCGGCCAGAAGGCATCTGGCAGTTTTATTGGCGCCTTCTGTTGAACCGTAAATATAAAAATGAGAAAAAATTATATTTACGGTCGTCCCTTTGTAGCACCGTTGGACCCCCTTGGGACCGGAACCGTTTCATGAAACACTGGTGCCTTGTACAGCGTCGCCGACGAGAGAAGAGTTTAAAGGATTTGTGACGCACATCGAGCTGCAGCGATAATAAATGGGGCGGGGTTATTTACAACCCCGTACGAAAGGATCTGTGCTCGGGGGGATCAAAAGGTGCTCTGTCTGTAATCTCTCAACTGTTACTGTGTTCCGATTTGTCTTACCATTGCTATTCCAGTGCGACACGTGAAGCTACTTCAAGAATGGTCTGTGAGATGTAGTTTGCACTGCTGTCTGCCTTATATTTATAGCTGTTCTGATTGTCTTTTTAGTTCATTCTATTGTTGTAAATCTTATTTTTTTCTTAGAGGATTTACAACAGGTGTGGCATACTCATTAGGCTAATACTTAGAACAAACTACATCTCAGTGGCACTGAAACCAGAAACTCCTGCGTATAATTCATGCTTTATGTCTAACGACTAGAGAATTTAGCTCTGTATCCATGCCAGTTAACATTGCATTGCTTTGGCCTTTGCTTCACAGAGAAAGTTGCTACAATGGTCAACTTGTTGCATTATAACAGTGAATGAGGACCTCATATCTGAAGAGAGAACTAGTCCTGCACTGTATAAATGTTGCCTTTTGTTACAAGGGACGGGCACCGATTCGACTAGAATAGTTGGGCATTGCATACGCCCGATAAGGACTCTCTGCTTTTCTTTAATGCAGGAAACACCCAGGATGAGCAACAAAGATAACCCGGACCAGCCACCGGACGTCCAATCAGGACAGAGGAACCATGGGGAAGCGAGGTGCAAATGTCCTCCCACAGAAGCCAAATCAAAGACGGATCCGACACACGAGAGGACTGATGCTGCGCCGAGGCCACCCGCCACACCCCAGGGCCCTCCCAAAAAGCAAGAAAACGTTCCTCCAAATTCAAACGAAACCAAAGCTTCAGAATCGACGGCGCTGTCGAGTTCTGCCAGACCCCTCACCACCCGTCCCGCGAGGCACAGCGCTCCGACTTTCTCCAAGCCGGCCAGCGAAGCGTGCATCAACCTGCGCCGGTCCAACAGCGACAAGCCCAGTCCGTACACCCTGGCACCGAGGGTAGCAGAAGGACGGAGCATCAGCGTCCCTCCGTCTCCGACGCCGGACCAGAAATTCAAGAAGCACGAGTATGGGTCCAATAATGGAGTGGCTCAGTCGGCATCGAGTTGCTCCGACCTCTCGCTCGGGTCCGAGTCCGTGCACCGAACCGTTTGCGCGGGTCTTGTCCCCTTGTCCGTCTGCTTGGACACAAAGCACAAGGCCCCCCCCAAGGTGCGCTCGGCGGTTAAGTCGGAGAACATCGGCTTGAAGCCAAACGGCGCTTCCGGCGATCACCACGACAAGGAATCTTCCGGCGTGAAGGGACGACCTCCGACACCTCCCTCGTGCTTTCCCAGAGTCGATAGGTCCGAAAGAGATCCGTCGAATCGTGAGGACCGCCTCGCAACGTCGGAATACCATGAGCCTCCGTCGCCGGAAGTTCGTGTCGTGATGCCGTCAGCTGCGGATCAGGAGCTTCCGTTGTCCTCGAGGCTCGAGCTGTGTGTGGTCAGTTCGTCGGTGAACAGCATAACGTGCTCATCGGACTCTGATTCCCATGAGAGTGCCAAGGGGGGATTTGGCCTCACGGACTCGGATTCCGCACTGAGGGTGCAGTTTGCGACGTCGGGGGTGCGGGACCGGAGGGACAGTGCCAGCTGCCTGTCTCTGATCCACGGTCAGATGATACCCAAGTCGGTGTCCTTTCACAGTGGTACCAGTCTACCGGCTGAGCGCAAGATTTGCAGTGGTATGTTTCGTCTTTTTCTCATTTGTTGTTAATGACCGTTAAAAAAGGCAGAACTAAGTGTCCAGGACTACTTTACTTAAATCATGCGAAGTTTTATAATGGGTGGAAACTGAGGGAGAAGAGTAGATGATAGTGGCGTGGGGACGTTGGAGCACCGAGCTCTGGCTGGAACGTTTAGTGGGTAGACTCAAAGCTTGCTGCCTCTGTCTATACTCACAGTTTGAATATGTTTGTGCAGCGAGTACAGACAGAGGTGGCTAGCTTTGCGTCTACTCTTCGTTTCAGCTGAAGTCCAGACGCTGCCGATGCTACAAGCGCAAGCTCCGGGCTTTCAGCATCCCTGCCAAGCACGCGCGCTCGTGCGGTGCGAGCACTGTTCAGGGCTGCATGCTCACGCTTTTAACATTGGCTGCGTATGGACTTAAGCTGAAAGTATACCTCTGGTTCCTGCAAGATTTCTTTGACCCACCGTTGTTTGCAACTGGGGACCTCTTTTAAGACTCATTTGCAATCCTGGGTAATGGGATTTGATAAGCAACCTTCATCAAGGAGCTTGGTGCTATCTTGCCAGCGTGGCCATAAATCCACACTGACAGGATTGCACGAAGTTGTGGCATAAGCTTGCAACGGCAGCAATTACAAATTGCCATCCATATATGACATGTAGCAAGATCATAGATATAGAATCGGTAGGGACGCTGCCCGAGATAAAGGCACAATAATGTTTTCATCCATTATCTGGCACGTGTCCACATCTACCTGCAGCTCGATAGGGGAAGGCCTTTAGTGATGATAAAGGTTAGATCGTTGCGAAGCATTTTGAGACACATGTGACACTGCTCATTAGGAAATAATGGGGCTTTTTTTTTGAAAGTTGCTGTATTGTGAAACCCTTTAGCATATCTGCTGAACAGGTGGAGGCTTCTGAACGCCTACAACATTTTCCTTTAGATAGTAGAGTAAACCTTTCTTACGTAATCCTTTCTTACGAGTTGGTTCATCATGAAAAAGGCAAAATAGCATGCAAAGAGTGAAGGTGGAAGATGGATGAATAAATAGGACAGGTGCTTGCCTGTTCCGTTCTTTATTTTCTGTCGATTCTTTTGAGTGCTGTTTTGTTATGTGAAGAGTAAGGGAACAAATTTCATAATAAGTTTGGCTGAATTTAAACAGCAAAGTTTTTGGGTGCAAAGAAACAATGCTAGTGTCTTAGAATATGACTTTTTCTGTGCTGAAATACTGGGTCCAGTGCTGCCTATCTTCATTCTTACTTTTTTAACCTTTTGTCTGGAGTTTTAATCATAATGAAAAGGATCATGTCAAAAATTTCTCGACAGCATTTGAAGTTGAGGATCAGGACTTGTTCTCGTCGTCTGTCGGACTATGGGAGTATCTGCGTCGGGCAATGGGACTATCTGCACATTTCTTCGAACAGTGTTTTGTATGGGACGAGTCCTCAAAAATATCTGAAGCGGTTTACCGGGCTCAGCACCGGTGCTTACTCCAGTGGTATGTATGCAGGGCTTGTCGCGTCTGCACATGTAAAAGGATTATGGTCAGAAAGAGTGGCTGTCATTCTTTTATGTTGAGTGCTAACTCCTCTTTGCCTTTATTCAATTCACCCCTAAGCTGACAGTGCAGTGGGAGATACATCTTATTTGGACGAGTCGTACTGGGTCAGGCAACGAAAGGGCGATGGTTGGTTGGTTGGACAGGTGCCGAACTCCCGCCGTACTGTCAGCTTACGGGTAAACAAAGTGTAGCGCAGGCATTGGTGCTACCAAGTTTGTACAATTCATACTGTCGCGAGAATACCACTAAATAGGCCACGCTTCAGAGGCCACGCATCAAATGATATTATCTGAGCTTCCCGACGCCACATCAGAAGCTCGGGAAGTTGCACTTTTCGATCGTAACGATAGGAAAATAGTGTTCGCTCTGCTCGAAGCGTCAAATGGTGGTGCCCACGAAACAATATCGGGGGATGAGGTGCCGACACTCGAAGCATAGCTTATTCAGCGGCCGTAGGAATAAGTTATGATACTTTCCTCGCCTGAATATATTTTTTTTTTCCCTCGGCAATAACTTTTTCGGTTTTTGGTGCAGTAGCAGTGTCAGTTCCGTCAGACTGTTAGTTTATTCTTTTTACCTGCTCCCGCATCATTTTTGCATTCGCCTCGCGGCTTGTTGTCAGGCCCGTGCAGTCTTTTTTCTCTTCCGAAGTCACAGCAAGGGTGATACCGTATTCTCCGAACTACGGTCTGCGCCCGGCGTGGGATTTCAAAAAACTAATTTTGACGGAAAAAACCTTTTTGTCATAGACAGTGTGCACCCGGTGCCTAGTTATACATTATCCTCTCTTAGCACTTGGTTTGCACCTACAGTAAAACCTCGTTATAACAAAACTAATGGATATAACAAAGCAATTATAATTCCCCTTGCTTGCTAATAGTGGGAAGAAATGGACATTGGCTATAACAAACTAATGGTTATAACGAAATAATTACGACCGCTCCTTCAACTTTGTTATAACGAGGTTTTACTGTAAATTCTCATTTACGACACACCTTAAAAACATTCCCGCTTTATTAGCTCACAAAGACGCTCGTATCATACAAAAATCATGATTAACGTAACTCGTAATTCACAGAAATTACGACGTCTCGTCATAATGAAAGACTTATAAAAAAAAAAATTTTCTTGTATAGTCCACACCTGCAAATAATCCGGACAATGTAAAATTTACACTTTTAAATGCGAACAGTACCGGAAAGCACGGTACATGGAATGTTGAGCTTTTTGGTTAGCTTAGCAGGGTATAGGTGAACAAAAGAAATGCACAGAAGCAGAGTTAGAACAGTGCTCGTCGGTACAGTGTGTAGCAGCAGAGATGACCCCGAATGTTTGGTCGTGCGTTCTGATTGGGTTCTGAGGAGTCATTTCCGACATGTCGCGTGTGCGCAGCCCATGACTGCCTCCAGTTCATGATCACGGGAAGTAGCCTGCTCAAGGTCAGGGCAAGCTCTCGTCAGTACCGGCGCTACTTCACGCTCGAAGAAGATCTGTCGGCCATTAAGTGGGTGCCGTCTTCCAAAAAGTCCAACAAGGCCCGACGTGAGTGAAAGATCTCCATTCTCACTGCCAAAGTGTTGTACCCAAATATTTGCCTCTGTCCTAACTGCCCATGTATGCTATCCTGCAGAATTTCAGAGCGTTTAATTTTGCCGATCGAAATCGCTTCTGGGTTGTTTGGGAGAAAAGTTCTGCGAGATGTATACTACTGCGTTCAATACGAGCTCTAGTGGTCCTTCGTGCTCCTTTGGCCGCCTGCCAGTTTTCGAGAGAGCCGTGGCCCAAACTGGGAGTGGGATGCGAATCTGAGGTTTCACACTTCGGTCTATTTGACATATCGAGAGTTAATAGCACTTCTGGGGACTGCAGACGCAGAAAAAGGCCATATTGCGCATGTTTCGATCGGGATAGTACACGACGGGGATAAACGACTGAAAAATGCAGACGAGGCAAATGACACTAATGCGGTGGGACACTGCTGCACTACAGCGGTGCCCTGTCATGTTTGAGCCTTTTTTTTCTCTGCAATTCTTTTTAACTGTTTATCTTTCTCAAGTATTTGTCGACTGGCCCAATTTGCCTTAGTTCTGTGAAATATCAAATAGTATGCATTTCCATTCACATATCGCCATGTAAACGCAGACGACCGACGAATCATATCCATAATAACCAGCGACGAGGGCAATAAGAAAGACTAGCTGTAAGATACCGTGAAATCCGGAGAGATAGCCCACCTAAAATCAAGAGCAAATCGGTTGAAAATATGGAGTGAGCTCATTTTCGGTGTACAAGCAAGAAAAGTAAAAGAAATGCTATTTGTAGGATATGTTTCTCTTCCAAGCTTATTATGGTGACTAGAGGCAACAAAGCAAAGATGACTGTACTTCCCAGTTAGCAACGTTTGCTTATATACTGTCATAGCTAACTAGCCACATTTAAGCCAAGTACATCATTGATCGCAACACTACAATTACTTGGAGTGGGCTATCTTTTGGTGTTTAAAACAATATAAAAAATCAAGTCAAATATAGGGGTGCTTGCTATTTTTCTAGGGTGGGGCATCTCTCGGGATTTCACGGTGCTTGTCTGCTGAGGGTAAACTGAATCGAGACTTATACACCGTCTCGATTCGGTTTCGGCGTTGGTCAAACTAGCTGATGTCCTAAAGGCTGGATCACACGTTTGCGCTTGAGAGTACGGGGAGAGGATACGCTGGCACCATCCACCAGGAAGCCCTGGAACTTTTCCCACCTACCTACATATTTTATTCAACATTCTTTTACCATATGCTTGAAGTAATTCTAACAATGTTACATAGATGGGGCACAAATTTCATCTTGAAAATACTCCAAAAAACTTCAGTCTGATTCCGCACGGATAGGAAGAGTTCCAGGGCTGCCCGATAGATGGCTCTGGAGTGTCAATGTGTTTTCTGGTCGTGGTGGGTGCAAGAAAACGCAGTGCACTAGGGGGCACTTGAATGCGAATTTGTGAACCAGCCTTTGCAGGGTGCCAGTGTGATGTCGGAGGTTTTTTGCGAGGCGGTCTGGCACGAGTCCGACCGACGTCTCCGATTTCAGTGTCGATACGCTCGATCCGCGAGATCCGGATCGGGAAGAGCACAGACGTTCTGCGTGACAAGGAAGTGGCTGGAAGTTACTCCGAGGACTGCGTGTTCTCCGTTGTTTACGGAGAAAATTTCGAGTCACTGGACCTTGTGGCGTCGACGCCGGACGAGGCCAACTTCTGGGTGACCGGACTCAACATGCTCATCGCCGCGAATCGATGTGAGTGATCGGCCGTTTGTTAGGCCTTGACTTCAGAAGCCAGATAGTATGATGTATCCGACATTGTTTATGGTGTCAGATGAATCATAGCTGACACCGTACACTGCATATACAATACTTTGCAGCTGGTATCTGGTAGTTTACATGGTACATCACAGTTGGTATCTGGCATGTATGGTGTCTGATACATTGTAGCTGGTATGTGGTAACATTCTCCATATATCATGGCTGGCATTTGTTATTATGTGTGGTGTCGGATACACCGTAGCTGACACCATATACAATACATTGTATCTGGTACTATGTATGTCACATCATAGGTGACACTGCACATGTTTTTATATTTTTTTTTATAGACTCTTTTTATGTCAAACACCACCAGGTGGTGCACCAGTTTTTGACGTCCTAAAGAACTTCCGATTAAAAAAAAAAGAATGCACAAACGTCACCCTAACACAGCTGCTTGACACCGCACATGGTTCGTCATAGCTGGTATCAGATACCATATGCAATACATCATAGCTGATATATGACATCATGTATGGTGTCGGAGATCATTCAAGTGTAATGCTGAAGAATATCACTTATGGAGCCGCAATTTACTTTCTAAACCAGCCATCCCTGATGACGCTAATGTTTACAGCGATGTCCTGTCAGTACCATAGTCACTAATGGTGCATAGGTGAAGGCTGGGTATGCGTCGTTGAATAGGGTGAATTCTACTCGCACTCTTGCCCTGTGCAGGTAAGTAGTATTACTTCCTTGAATAGGGCATTTTGTCATCTTGTGTGGCAACATTTCGCTGAACCTGGACTCTACTAAAGCTGGCTGCATTTTTGTCTCTGAGTGAAAAGCAATAAAGTGCTTATTAAATATGCTTCAATTGAAGGAGGAAACAAAATTCAAGCTGGAGTATGAAAATAATCAAAGTGTACCTGCAAAAATTTTGATGATTTTACTTGCATATTGGTAGCATGTAAGCCTAACTGAAACAAGGCCCCGCAGGCATTTTTCAGTTTGGGGCACAGACAGCTTAGTATGTCTCATGTGTTTTTTTTTTTTTTTTCTATTTACTTCTAAAGCCAACATAACTATGAAGCCTAATTTTGGAGTGCTAACAGTTGTTTGGAGAATCTAAAGAAATACGTGGTGAACGATCTCGAAGAAAATCATGTTTGTGAAAGGAATATTTTTTTCTCCCTCTTTCAAAGGAACGAGCCCTTCACTTATTTTGTTTTGGTGATAGAGCCGCTTGCAGCTTCATGTTGTCATCTTTCATTCGATAGTTCAAATCAACAAGCGACAACAATAATTGCAGTTTACTTTGGGAATGATGGAGAAAAGAATTTCTTCGTGACGCGCCTTTCGAATTTACGGAAGCGTTTACACCCAATGAAAACTTACTGCCTACGCTTGGAGCCGTGTTTCTGGCACATCGCAAATTCAGGCACGCTTGCACCGTTCTTTAGGATCAGGTGCACACCCTTCCTTTTGGAAGGTTCTCAACTTTTGGCCTCGTTTCCTCAGAAAAAGTAGTGGGACGACCTTCCATCGGGAAGGAGCAAGAAACAAAAGGAGGCAGTGACATTTGTTTGAGGGACGACCCTCTTGTTTTGTGTGTCTGGTTGTTGTTTTGAAACACCAAGGTCATCAACGTGTTGTTTCTTCGCCTGACTTTGGTTTCGTAACGGATTGCTCTTCCCTTTGAGTCAAGTGGAAAAGAGTTATTACTTCTGTGCGGGTTTTGAGTTCTTTATCGTTCTTGACATTGCCCAAACCTTCTTGTCTTTTGCATTATTATTATTTATTTAAGGCATACTTGTGGCATTTTGAATAGGCTCCTGCAGGTATGGGATGCAAAGCTGCAAAGAATATCCTAAGAAATAAGTAGAAAGGCAAAGACATTTCGTTCGCTATTTCATACTCAAATAAAGGGGCCCATTAAAAAAAAAACACAAAGAGGGAACGATGTAATTACATTGTAACCACTGACAACCATCAGTTTGGTCATTATATTGCATTGTCTCAATCACGGGAGGTACCGTATCTACAAAATAAAATGAAACTCCAGATACCAAATGGCATTTATTTATTACATAGTGCAGACCTTGAAATTTAGAATTCCATTTGTTGATTGGTTTGCACATGGTGCAAATCTTGTTGTCAGTAGCATTAAAAAAAAAAAAAAAAATTGTAGGTAATGAAGGTGAGCCAATCGTTTCTACAAGAAAATTTAGTTTGCTTAAAATTGTCTCTTTTTTTTATTATAATAATAATAATAATAATAAATATTTATTTTCAAGTGGCCAAAAACAACCAACAGGTCTTTTCTTTGGTACACATAATAAGTGAGGAATTAAAATAACAGAGACATGGCAGAAATACACAAACGTTACAAATTGGCAACAAGTACTTTTATTTTCATCGCGAACACCCGAGAGTCGCTAAATATATCCACTTCAGCATTGTTGATGCGGTTAAAAAGCAGTTAGCAGCGTGATAAAGGCGAGAGATCACAGACAGTATTAATGTAAAAAGAACAACGATTTCTAGTGGGTCGGGAGGGAACGTGTAAATTAACATCACTTAAAAGTGAGCCACAATCAGATACACCGTTTACTAACTTATGAAAAAAGACAAAGTCACGTTCCGCTTTTCTATCGGACAAGTTTGTCAACGAAACTTTTTTAAGAAGAAATTCATAATCAAAATAGAAGCGACGATGAGAGTATCGATCATGCACAATGCATATTAACCTCTTCTGTACATATTCAATGTTCAATGCCTGAGTTTTATTTAACGCATTCCAAGCTACTGAAGCAAATTCAAGTCTAGATCTGACTAAGGCACAAAATAACCGAGCCAAGGAACCCGGCTTCCTTGGCTTGGCTATTAAAGTGCTTCGTAATACGAGATATAACACCAAGCATTCTTGTTACACTGCCAACGACAAGTGACACATGGGCAGTAAGCGTTAGAACATTATCAAGGTATACGCCAAGGTCTTTTATAACAGAAAGACATAATCGCAGTCTATTATGGTGTGACGCCTTGAGAAAGATACGACTTTTGTTTTCAATGGATTCAGAGATAAGTTATTTGCTGTACACCAAATAGCAATCTGTGAAACATCATGCTGTAGAGCGTTGCAGTTGATAGAAGAGTGAATATTCATAAAAAGCTTGATGCCATCGGCAAACAACAAAATTTGAGCGTTATCAACTTATGACGGCAAGTCGTTGATGAATATCAAGAACAACAACGGGCCAAGGGTGGAGCCTTGAGGGACACCAGATGTGGAAAAGAAGTGGTCGGAATGACTTATCTACCCAAACTGTGTTCCGTCGATATGATAAATAACTACGGAACCAGTTACATAGCTCTGGGCCACAACCATATGACAATAATTTGTGTAACAGCAATTCATGGTTTACTTTATCAAAGGCTTTAGGCATGTCAAAAAAGATACAATCAACTTGTCCTCTGTTTGTAACAATAGGGGCAGAGTAATTTAAAATAGAGCAAAGATTTGTTTCAACCGAACGTCCCTTCAAGAAACCATGCTGACACTCTACAAACTTATGCCGAAAATAAAAAAGAATCCGGGAATACATAAGCCGTTCAAAAACTTTAGAAAGTCCAGATAGCAAAGATATTGGGCGGTAGTTGCTTTTCACAGAGCTGTCACCTTTTTTCAAAACTGGTACAACAACTGCTTTTTTCCAAAGGGAGGGAAAAACACCAGAAATAAGAGAGAGAGGTTGAAGATGTGCAACAAAATAGGTTTAAATAATTCACTACATTCCTTAATAATAAAGGATGGAATAGAGTCAGCTCCTATAGATAGCTTCGGTTTTAATTTTTTTATTGCTTCCGCAATTTCAACGGCATCTACTCTAATACCAGACAAGAAATCATGGCAGTTGGTTTTTATTTCTTGCGACTGAGTGCTTTGCGGACAGGTTGAATAACAACTGCTGAAGTAATCAGCAAAAATATTGGCAACTTCTGTAGGTGAAGATACATAGTTAGCGTTGTTATCTGTGTGCAGGCAAAGACCTTGGTTTAAGTTTAAGTTAATGGGGATGAGATTTTGAATACAATCAAATCTTTTACAGGGGGTGGGAGGGCACACCACAATCTTGGTTTGTGCAATATGTGAAGGCTGCAGATTTTCCGGAGTTTATTTATGGGAAAGTATCCACGAATGCTTTTCCTGTGTTTCTTTACTTTCCAAACACTGGCATATTTTAGCGAGTTACCTATCACAAACGCTAAAGACCGCCATTATCGGTGAACTAAATTCCCATCAAACACAAAGGACTCAAAACAAAGGTAAAATTTTATCGACAACATTTTACGGTAGCATGTTTTAGATGCTTGCATACTTTCAAATATTTGCAGCTGTTCCTGCACATTTCTTTCTGTTTATGATGCACATTTTGGAGAGCATCATTTGAAGGTACAATGGGGTAGGCACCACTAATAAGAATGGAGTTCCAGTTCTGGAACTATAAAATGAAAGAAGCATGCATTGAAAAGAAACTACTTCTACTCGTCAAGATGAGATATTTTTTTAGGTTGCACGGAAGGGAGTTTTCTGCACACAATGAAGTGAATGAAGTCGTAGCTGCAACAATGAAAGTGATGTGACATAACAGTCTTTGACATTTATATAAATAGTTTCTAAACATTCTAACCAATATATATTTAATGTGATGGGTGCTACTTGGGAAAGGAAAAATGATTGCCTCTAGGTTTACCAAACTCTGGACTGTTAACAGGGTTCATGGTAACGAGACATGACTATAGTACATTTGTTGATTTGAAACCTCCGTGGGCGCATCAAATCAATGTTTTGTGGCAAAACGTCAACTGCTGATGGTGAAGAAATTCAGAGGGAGGCAATAATGGGTACTAAGACAAGCTAGGGATGCTTATCACCTTGAGCCTGAGTCTGCAATATAAACTGGGGACAATCACAAAACAAGCAATGGTTTATGGTCATCTTCCATATCTGGCAAGGCCTCAGACTCATCAGACTCAGCATCTCGGAAATCAGGGTTGTAGAGAATTAGCATACCGATAATTCAGTTGTAAACTTAGAAAATATAGACACAAAACGTGATGCTTTTTTTAAGCTTTACATATTTTTTTTTAACAAGACAGTGGAAGGTACACTAATGCGGTTTGTGTGGGTGAGTTATACTGCCAGGGAGACATAAACTAAGGGGCTGATAGCCACAATAAGCCAAATAATTAACTAAAATCTGGTAAATAACTCTTTAATTAGTGAAATTAAACAAATTCTTCCAATTAGAAACTTGCTGTGCAGCCATCATCGAAAACCAACAAATCAGCAAATTGCGGAAAGATTCAAAGTGTGTGAACAGTGTGGTTGTGCGCTAAAGTTTATCCTCTCGCAACAGGTGCAAGGCTGGAGGTGTGAAAACGTGGTGATAACTCAATGGTGTTATCATCATTGTTTTTGCATTTTCAGCCTTGCACCTGTTGCAATAGTGGTAACTTTAGTGCTCAAAATCTTTATAAGGTTTACTGATTTAGTGCCTTTTGACAGTGCTTGGCAAGTTTTTAATTTGGACCACTCATGGTTTTTCGCTAATTGAAAGGTTCATTAACTGACATTAGTTAATTATCCTACTTATCGTAACAATTAACCCGCTATATTGTATCCTCCTGGCTGTATAACTCACCTGTACATGCCGGATTAGTGTCGCTTTTATGTGTTTTTTTTAAACGAATTTGTAATGACTTAAAAAACAAAAACCCTGTATATTAAGAATGTAACACCCGTGTTTCAAAATAGACACAGTAGGGGGTTGGCCGCCCTCTCGTCCGCGCCAATAAAGGTGTGAATTTTTTTTCCGCGCACATTGTCGCTGACTTGTCCCGATGTTGCCGTTTCTTGCAGCTCCCGACAACATGGACGAGCGGCAGAGGATGAGAGAAAAGTATCCTTAGCAATATAATGCCAACAGAGTGGTTTTTTCTTTCTTTTTTTACGGTTGCCCGCTTTCCGTCGCGTCTGCCTCCTTGCAGAGGTTGCGTGGCGGGCAGGGGGGGGGGAAGGGTCGCAATTATGGCGGTGCAATTTGCTCCCCGGCCAATTCTAAAAGCGGGCACGGCACCCCCGCCGGCTCCTGATTGGGCGGAGGGGGGGCGGTCGTGCGTCACATTCACACCCTTCCTTCATGCAACTTACACGTGCCGCCCCGGAATCGTAGCAGGACGTGAAGCCTTTATGGCCGGGTGGGGGGGGGTTTGGACACTCCTCCTTCCCCCTCGTGTTTATCTGGGGGCTCATCGTCGTGATTGCACGGTTATCTCGGTCGATTTTGACGGCGGCGGTATTTGTTGCTTGCGACAAGGAAGATTAGGACACTTGGTTTTTTGTGGTTTTCGCGAGGATGTAGACCGTGTGGTTTTTGGCTAGTTAAAGAGGAATCGGTACTAACCGGAGCGGTGAAAGTTGCTCTTTGAAGGTTGTTAAGTTAGATTTACTTGAGCAGGAATCGAATCGAGTTAGAAATGCGGTTATGTGCTCATGTTTACAAATTAATCTAGTTTTCAACTGGTTGAGGGTGAATTGGTACTAACCGGAGCAGTGAAAGTTGTTCTTTGAAGGTCATTAAGCTAGGTTTTCTCGAGTTAGAATCTAATTGAGTGAGAAATACAGGTATGCATACTTATAAGTTCATCTTATTTCAGTTGATTGGAGAACTACCTAAGTTGCTTTAAAATTACTCGTGGAGTATATTAGGTAGATTCTGCTTTTTGACTTGGCACATTGGGCACAATTCGTTTTGAGGTAGGTACATGAACGCATAGCATTCATCATTATAAATGTGTTGAGTTGTAAATTTTCTGTCATTTTATAGCAAGTAAATAAGGTGAAATTTGGGATTTCGGGTTTTCTGAGGCCCACGTCTCTATTTAACTGAAACCTCAGATTTGCCAAAGTCTCGCACTGACCAGGGTCGTAACCCCAACAGAAGCCTCGGACCAGTTAAAGTCTCAGATAGGCCGAAGCTTCAATCCGCCTGAAAAGTCTCAGTGTTGAAAATCTTAAATTACACCTGAAACACAAGCGAGCCGGTGGTCATCTATTCTTGAGGGGTGCCCAAGACTTTACAACGCATGAAACAAACTCGTCAGTTTGCAAGTTTCCCCAAGAAGTCGGCGATTCGCCTGTGTCCGGTTCGTCCGGTAGGAACAGTCATTTAGAGTAAAGGCACATTGTAGTGTGGAACCCTTGACTCGCTTCATTCAAGATGGCTGCAGGAGATGTTTGAAAAGGCCGACACTGAGCGCAAGGGTCTTCTCGACGAAGTGGAGACCATCGCATTGGTGCAGAAGCTCAACAGACAGCTGAGCACGGTGCGACTCAAGCAGAAGATTATGGTAATCGGTGCACACTCGTTTATTGTTGTTGTGTATGTGTCGGTGCAGGAGCATTATACTCGTGGACTGCGTTGGTACAACTTCGGAACTCTGGTATACTGGGCAGCTGTGAACTTAACATTCATTATCTCACAGGAACTTGTTTCATGTCTTGCAAGTGCACGAAAATGAGAAAATAAAGGGTAAAACGATTAAGTATGAATGTAAACTGAAGTCTCCTTTTTATTTTGTGTTCTCAGTTGTTAAATAACTGCATAACGATGCACAGATTTTGAACAGCAGATAAACGAGCGACACCTTGTTGGACTGGTTGCAAGTGCGTGCAGGACAGTCCTGTTGAGCTCCTCATTTGCAATTACATGTTTTAATATTTACTTATTAGTGTATTTTTATATGGATGGTACTGTGGCTCTTGGCTGAGAGCTGTGCTGGGAACGGTACAGTTTTGGAAAATGGTCAAGGAGGGAATGTTAAGTGTATGAGTAAGACTATCAGTTAACAGAAGCTTGACTACTAGGTAATTTTAATGTGAATTTTAATCATGAGTCCTCTAGGAAAGCGTGAACATTTTAAACGGCGAACACAGAACACTTTTTTTTGTTTTCACAGCAAGCTATCTGCCTCAGCCACCGGAGCGATTTATGTGACAAATCTACTTTTTGCGACTTGCACAGCTTATTGTGCGTTAGTCATCATTGCAAAGCTTATGAGGCTGCTTCTGAACTCTGCTAACTTCTGCAGGTATTGGTGCTAACCTAGAGGCTGTTTGGCATGCAACAGACAGCTGCTACACAGAGCACAATTTTGTTGGCTTCTTCTGCAGGGGTTGCAGCGACGTCAGTATGCCAAGTGCCGATTGGCTCAGATTGGAAAGATAACAAGCGGACTCCTCAATGCTAGCTGCCTTGAGGTCTGCCCACTGTTCTTTCAGTCGTAGCCAATCAGAGCTCGGCATTCTGACGTCACTGCAACCCCTGCACAAGAAGCAGAAGAACTTGCACTTCGCACAGTCACCGACAGAATGAGAAAGGCAGGACATTTCCTTCGAATGGCCCTGCCTTTGGTATATGCTCATTTCCTTCTGCAGTGCTTTGCTGCGTCTGCGTGCTGGAGGCGACACAGCCGATGGACCTCCCTGCTGCTCTCATCTTGTCAATGTCGATAGCCACCGACTCGTAGTTTAAAAGGCCATCGTGCTGAATTTTCGGCGTCGCCTAACGAGGCAAACGGGGGACGCAGATTAGACTTAAGACGTGCGTCGGCATCTGGTCTAGACTTGTCTTCAACCTGGGAAAACTCGAGTCTCATCCGAGCACTTACCAAGCACGCGCATCGAATCCCTGCCACCACATTTGCCTCTTTAGGAGGCAGAAAATTCGACACTGTGGCTTTGTCATCCAGGTGGCGTTGCTGTAGTGTGTACTAGAGCCACGTCTGTAACATTGCGGACGACGTTGGCAGGAATTCGACATGGGCAAGACGGAGCAGGACCGAGGGAGGATAGACCGGTCTCAGTTCGTGAGTCTCTTCAAGGAACTGGCGACCAGGCCGGAAGTCTACTTCCTCATGGTCAGGTCGGTGCCCTCCCTGTGCCATTTTCCTCTTTCACGCTTGACTTGTCACTCCCGGGTAGTCCGCTCAGTTGCATCTTGCCTGTTTATTCCGGTGGGGGCGTCGTGTAAACAAAACTATGGCTGCGCTTTCAAAAGATCCCAGATGATCTAAACGAATCCTCAGTTCTTTGTTCATGCATGGAAGATGCCTTTTGTTGGTTTAGCATTTAAACTTTCATACTTTCATACATGATGTTTGTTGCAACCATGGCTAGTTGTCTGCACAGTTGTCTGCACTGCATAAAGCACATAAATCACATTGTGATGATCTGTTTTGCCCATAGCCTCTGATCCACTTTAAAGAAATGTGATCTCCACATGCACTTGTTTAGTTGGATTGGAATATCGCTTAATGACAGGCTGTTCATTTGTTCAGGTACTCTGGGAAGGACTACCTGACTGTGGAAGACCTCCAATTTTTTCTGGAAGGAGAGCAAGAGGTAGGTTTTAGTTTCAGTTTCTTTTGGTGGAAGTGGTAACTGTTTTTACAAAGTTATTTTTTCAATAAACTTTTCAATTGGCTGCTTTCTTGATGTTGTACTCTTTACGTCTGAAAAGGAAGTGCAGTGTCATTACCCCGAGGGATAGTCAGACAAAAACAAACAAAAAAGCTTGGAACTCTTGAGGAATTTTAGTTTTAATCAACCTGGAAAAGTCTGGGAATATTAAAGACTATAAAAATATGGTACAGACCCTAGTAGTAAAAAAAATTCTCTTGCTACATAAAAATATTGAAAGTAACCTGTTCGGAAAAAGAAAAATTGAAGAAAGGCAGTGTTTGGAGTTTGTTTTCTATAATAAAGCCTCTTTTTTTTTTTTTTTTTCTAGTTTGAAAACGTTGGTGTGGAGGATTGCTTGGACCTGATCAAGCGTTACGAGCCTTCGGAAGAGGCTCAGAGAAATGGGCAGATGCTCCTAGACGGTGAGTTGTGCTTGTCTGAACGAGAACATTATTCTCTACGGGACGTTCTCGTCTGGAGTATATGGACGTTCACAAAGTAGCACCTTAACTCTCAACCTTGTGCTTAGTGATGCTTGATAAGGTAACTGCTGTGCTCGTAAGGGAATGAAGCCAGCAATGAGGATTGGCCCAGTGAACCAGAACCTCAGTCCGAGTTCCGAGAAAATAACTTTTTGGAATAAATATGGAATGAGCATATTCAGTGGATTTTATTGAGAAGTAAAATGTTTGTTTGTGGCATTCAAGCTGTTTTGCATAATCAAGGAGGTAACTTTTTAGTGTTATCTGTACAACTTACCTTTGTGGCGTCAAGGGCATACTGTGGATGGGTTCAGCTGGCGTTGACATGTTTGAAGCGGAAACTAAACACGCTCGGTTGTTGTCAGACTTCATGCGGTATGGCTCTCTGAAGGCAGTCACTGTTTCTGTTTGTGGTGCGAGTTCAGCTGGCGTTGACATGTTTGAAGCAGAAACGAAACACGCTCGGTTGTTGTCAGACTTCACGTGGTGTGGCTGTCTGAAAGCAATCATTGTTTCTGTTTGTGATGTTTGACTAATGTTTTGCACCATTCTGCAGGATTCACATTGTTCCTACTGTCCGACGAGTGTGACCTAATGGACCAAGCGCACAGGGGCGTCTTCCAGAACATGGAGTACCCACTCTGCCAGTACTTCATCTCCACCTCGCACAACACGTGAGTCCCGCAGCTTGCCGACAGTAGTCGCTTTCTCGATTGTCCGATGTCATAAGTCAATCCAATCCCCTTTTGGATTGGATCGGATTCCACGTGGTACGGTAATCCAATCCATTCCTGTTTCGGATTGGATTCAATTTCGCCGGGCGAGAAAATCCAATTCATAATCCTATCTAATCCAATTTAGCTTTTTCAAGCCAGAACTGCAGGTGGTCTAGGTTCCAGAGAAAGATTAGCCTGGCTAGGTTAGGAATGGAACACATAAAGACATCACAAATTTGGTTGCACCTGTCAAGGTTGTTTTTTCACCTTCTGTCGAATGCAGAAGATGGGAGAAAAAAAAAAAAAGGTTATTAGGAAAAGCTTTTTATTTCTTGCAATGTTCCTTCGTCGTACGATTGCTTTCTTCGATGTTAAAATCGAGACATTCCATCTTTGTTTAAACTGTTCTTAGAAAATTCACATAATTTGAACACCGACAGTGCATTGCAATTCGAAATTTCGGATACTGTATGTGCAAATGTCTAGATGTGATTATTTGTTGAAATTACTGGTAGTATGACACGGTAGTAGTCTATAAGACAATTTTTTGTTATAAAAGCATTAAATATGGCAGTCTTTACGTTTTATCTATAATATAAATTCATATATGTGAAGCATATCTGGGGAATGTTAGTGCCTTTAATGAAGCGAGTTGATTCCATCATTTCAGATACTTAATGGAGGATCAGCTGAAGGGGCCATCGAGCGTGGAAGGTTATGCCCATGCGCTCAGTCAAGGATGCCGTGTAGTCAAAGGTAAGTGCTCCTTTGTTTTTACCTTGACCTCGAGTTGCTGGTAAAGCTTGAGTTCATTAGTTGCCATACAGAGAGTATGAGGTCGCACTGCAATTCCTTCGTTATGTTTGTCGACCAGTCGAATACTCTCCTCTTGGATGTCTCATGGCAATGTGTGCCAGCTGTACGATAAATCACGTCCACATACCCTAGTTTTTTGCACATAAGTCACGTTTCTTTTTAACAAAATTCCCGTCGTTGCGACTTATATGCCTTATTACCCTATTCACCCACGTAATGAACAAACTTTTTTCCCTGAAAAATTGTCAGACATTTGGAGGTTGCGTTCATTACGTGCGGTAAAATTTTTGCATTTACAGACCTTGCAAATGTCATATTAGGTTCTAATATGACACGGCAAGGTACCGTGGCACGTCTCCACCGACAGAGGTGCATCTACAGCTAATCGTGGGCGTGGCACAGTAACCATTCTTTATAAATCGCGAACCTTTTTAGGGCGCAGTGCCTTTTGCCGAAAGAAAAGCGCCCTACGAAGCTCACTCAGCAAGGAGAGCAATGTGACTATTCGTAGGCCTATCCACTTTCACGATTTTGCTGTCCTGAAGCGGACCACAGACGACGGCATGTTGGTTGACATCAGTGCATCCGATAGGCAAAGAACGTGCGAGGCTGGGCAATTCCTCGACCCAAGCTTCGTCAAGTGCGCGCGCCGCTCGGTTTCACGGTTGATCACTTCCGCAACTATGCATTTGCAGCCATTACGAGAGCGGCTTGGCTTGGCTTGACTTGGTGGGTTTGGTGGCTAGTTAAAGTTGGACACGATTTGAGACTTGTGGAGCTGAAAATTGGAGATGCGTTCATTACGCAAGGGAAAACAAAAAGTCCAAATATCGGTACCCGTTTTGTCGGGGGTGCGTTCATTGTTCGAGTAAATACAGCAGACAGTTTTAGTGGATCGTACACAAAGACTTAGCACACTGTATACTGAAACCGTCTATTTTTTGTGAGTATGGATCTCAAATGCACAAATTTGTTGCTGGTGTTGTATTCCTCCACCTCATCAGCTAAATTATTAAAACTGGCTCACACTCGTGCGCACACCGCCGTCACACCAGAGATATGCAGGCTTATTGATGCAGTTTTGTCGTGCCGACCATACAAATGTAGAAGTGTGACCTGTATACCAATATTTTTTTTTGGAACGGGTGTTCATTGGGGGTGCCACTTGTACAACGATGCAACAGTACGGAACTGCAAGTTTCCTTCCGTTTTCAAACGTCGTTTCCAGTGGACTGCTGGAACGGCACGAGCGGACCGGTGGTGTTTCACGGAAACACGCTGACCGGAAAAGTCCCGCTGGCCGACGTTCTGGACACCATCCGGGAATTCGCCTTCGCCGCTTCGGAGTGAGTGCCTCCTCGGCATTGTCTTAGTTTGGCGTCCCGTTTCGTCTGACACCAAAACACCGTAAAATGCTGGAGCGTCAGACTATAGTCCGTTGCAACCTAAGAACGAAGGGCGAGGGTAAGACGGGCTGGGGAGGAGGAAGCAGACGGAACGCTAGAGAAAAGAGAGTAAACCTCCTTCTCTCTTTAGCGTTCCGTCTGCTTCCTCCTCCCCGGCTTGTCTTACCCTCGCCCTTCGTTCTTAGGTTGCAACCGACTATAGTTGGCGATCAATCGACGAAATTCAAAAGGTGTCCCGTCTATTTCGCGCTGTTCTAACTGTCGACGCCAAAAGAATCATGCGACATTGGAGTCTTGAATCTCGGCGTGCCAAAAATGATAATTGGGCGTGGAGTTTACTTGGGTTTTGGTTTGCAGGGGATTATTCTTGTGATTGGGACGCAAAGTGTTTCTGTTGCACTATGCAGACAGTTTTGTTTTAATACTTTGTGTCTGAGTGGTGCGAGAAAATTGCAATTTTAAGGGGCAACACTGCTTCTAGAGCTTTTTTTACATAGCTTGTGATCCAATTCAAGTTAAATTTACATAGCTCATATGTCTTTACAATCTGACTACAATTATGTACTTGGTTTTGGTATAGTCTAATTAGTTTCCTTTATATTGAAAATTTCTTTTTCAAATGTTATGAGAATGGTCAAGACAAACTGAAATATTAAAATAAAATTAACTTATCTCGGCAAACTGAAATGTCTGTAGAATCCAGTAAGGTATAAATGAAAGCTCTAGGATGATGCATAGTGTTTTTATGACACTTTTGAATTTCCCCGTATCAAACTTATTTATTGCAGAAAGTATAGAAGGCATCTGAGAAATGTCTGGTGTTATATTTAACATAGTTATACCTTCTTGCATACCTCACACATATACCTACCACAGAAAGAAAAAATGAAAAAAGATTGGGTTACACAAGTGGAGATATGACTTCCATAAAATTCCAAAGTGTTGGGAATAACAACATAAATCAAGCACAAATCCATTTTACTATGTTCTAAGGCAGGGATTATCAAACTTTTTGGCCTCACGGAACCCCAGGAAGCCTCAAAAACTGCCGCGGAACCCCCCCCCCCCCCCTCCATATTTGCCGACTGAGAAGCAACAGATGCACAATTGTAGGCAATTTTGCTTGTGGTGCTTCCCATATATCCCCACCATGTCAATCGCAATGTCAGTACAATGTGAGATGAAGGTGCTTTGCATGGTCCTGCCGTGCAGCCTGCGGCAAGGGGGGGGGGTGCAATTTGGGTATTCGCGGAACCCATGAGGCCAGCTCGTGGAACCCCTCTGTTCCCCGGAACCCAGTTTGAGAACCCCCGTTCTAAGGTCTATATTTCAAGATAAAAGAAAGCTGTTTTACGAAAATAGTTCAGAACAGAATGTGCTTTCCTTAAGGGGAGACACCCCCTGGGAGGGTAAACTTTTGAACCCTTGTCTTAAAATTAATGAAATTTGCAGGGTAGGCTGGTGGTCATGCTAGAGGGTGCATAACAAAATTTTAGGTCTGTCGGTTAAGTGGGAAGGAAATTAAGGCAGGCTCTATCAGCAACACCCCTACACTGTTTAGTTAATCTATCGTCAGAAAACTATCACAATATTCAAGATTGTTATACGCTAGATATGTAGCAGAATGCCTAGGAGATGCGCCTATGGAAAGGTTTTTGTAAAAAGTAATTGATTTCTATCAATTTTCCCTTCTGCGAAATTGGTCAACTTTTTGGTCTTCTGTGTCTCCGACAAAATGTCAACATATTTTATAAAAGACATCCGTAAAGCGACAAACAAACTCCATAGGCGCATTCCTTATTAAATTTCAGTCAGGAAAAGTGAAGAACGAGCCTTGCCTGTATTTTCATTCTCAAACGATAGATTGACTAAAATGGAATTTGTGCAAAAAAGTGGAACGGAGAAAAATGTGTTCAAAGTGCTCTAAACCCTGCCTTTCCTTTAGTTTTGGTGGACAGAAAATAATTTATAAAAAATTAACTATGCAGTGTAAACTAGTGAAAATTTCTGGGAATACTTTCTGGATGTAGATGGATTTAAATATGTAATTTTTCAAAATCAATGTTTTTTGAAGAATCTTTTTTTCTCCGGGAAGTGTCCCCCCTTAAGTAGTTTCTTAGCCTCAAAAAGCAGTCTCCCCTTATTGATCGGGACTGTGAAAGACACCAATTTGAGTTTCAGCAGTTGCTTCATGTGAAGGTGCGAGGACCGTGTTTGCTGACGCCATTAATTCAAGACATCGGGAAGAACAGCTCCGTCTGAAGTGGGACGACGCCGCATTCTCTCGGCAGGTATCCTCTGATCCTCCACCTCGAGAACCACTGTTCGCTCGAGAACCAGCACGAGGTTGCCGCTCTCTTGGAGGAGAGGCTCGGCGACCTCCTCTACGTGCCGGGCCGGGACGGCGGCAACTTTTCCACGAAGCTGTCTCCACAGTCTCTCAAGAGAAAAGTGCTCATCAAGGTACGGCACCTTGTCATTGTGCTAAAGGGTCCCGAGAAAAGTTCCCCTGCGATTTTCGGAATTTCGTAAATAAGCTACAAATTGCAGACGGTTCGGTTCGGGATGAGATACCAGCAAGTATCACATGTTGTCGTCGTGTGAGTAAACAGTTGGCAGCTTTTTTCTAAAGTTTTCGGCGAGGAATTGATGCCTTTTGTTCTCGGCGGATGCTATTTCTCCGTGCGTAGTGTTTGTGCGATCCGCCCAATACCCTTTCCTTGCCTAACATTTCTAAAAGTTGCATCTAACGTTTGAATTAGACTGTAAACGGACATCTAGGGCCAGGTTTTAACAAAAGGGAATTAAATTACCGTTAACGTAAAACTGGGGGATGAGCACTTCTTAGGTCAATCAATGTGTAAATACGTGTCTTTTGCATATTTTCTGAATGTTACAAAGATGAGAGGTGGGCGCTTACTGTGGAATGGGCGGACGCTCGGTATTTTACGGCGGGCATTTTCTTGCGCTTTGATACGCCAGTTTGTTTTCAGAGCAAGAAGCTTCCGGAAGACTCGGATGATGCCGAGGTGTCGGAGGAGGATGACTTTGTGGACAGCAACAGCGGCTCTTCCGTGAGTCTTGTTCTAGATTTTTCTCTTCGATGGTTTGAGAGAAACTCTGAAGGTAGCATGCCCTGCCATTAAATGTTGCAGGAGTCCACCAAGAAACTCAAGCTGTGCAAGTCTTTGTCCAACCTGGTCAGCCTGTCCAGAATTTCTTTCACAGATTTTGGAACCGCGCATCAATCTCGTGAGTACTAGTTTGTTGGTGGTGTCAGCACTGACTAAATTGGCGGTCTATATAAGATTAGAATTTGGTTGAGACTGAACAGAACATGGTCTAAACTCAAAACTTGCTCTGGCATTTCAGAGCCCGTTAAGAACAAATTCATTCTAAAAATAAAAATAAAAGTTGCATAAAATGTTATTAATTGTTGTTATTGCATCAAGTTCAATATCTTTTTGAGGCAAGTGCAAGCTTTCGTATATTTTTATACTCGATTCATTTGATTATTTGTTTCACATTGGACTGATTTTCGGTTGAGCTAATCAATCATTTATTATGTGCACTAACTTTCCCACTCACATACCTAACTCTCCTGAATCTGAGGCTCTCGAATAATTGTGCAAAAGCTTTGTCTGTTTGACAAGCAACGGGTCTCTGTGTAAAGAGTCCACATGTCATGTCAAATCTATGTGCTGATTCAACAGGAATTAAAAAAAAAGGAAAGTAGTTTATTGTTTGGTGCTGATAATGCTGGAAACTCATGAGTCAGGTCAGTTTTTTCAGGAAAAATATTTGCTATTGTCATAGTATTTTTACTATATGAGCATCTGAAGTGCCTGTGCTAGTGCAATATAAGTGTACCTCAGTTTTGCCTCACTATGTCCATATACTCTTCATACCAATCTTAACTATTACCCTATAATAAAGAGACAAACACAAGACAGAGAGGGGGTACGAAAATAACCCAGTCTCCGTTTCCCAAAGCTCCTCCCTCCGGTGGGGCAGTCGCTCTAAAGCGGCGTCGGGGGCGCTTCCGCGTGCAGAAGCGGAGCACGAGGTGTGCAGCTTCAGCGAGACCTCGGCCCTGAAGCTGGGGCATGCGCTGGCGGACGAGGTGGCCAGCCACGCACGCCGCTTCCTGGCCCACGTCTCGCCCAACGCCAGCCGTGTCGACTCCAGCAACTACAATCCCCTCGACCTGTGGGCCTGCGGAATCCAGATGGGTGCGTCTGCGTCCGTCGCCTCCCGCTAGCTGCGGCAGTACTATTGCGGAACGCGGCCGCGAGGGTGTGTGAACGGTGAAAAGGTGGAGATTCGTGCAGTGCAGAACTGACACAGTGCTACTGTAGTGCAAAGATGCACATTTCCACTGTTTACAAAAATTATAGTCCAGCCAGCGCTTGCTCGCAATTTTGGCCAGCCAGAAAATGAGCATGCATAACGCACAAACACAGCAATGGATGTGCCCTCATACACCTTTATAGAAAGGTGTATAGTGCTGGGTTAGTGCTGTGCCATACGTGCGAACAGGCCTTTACTTCCACCAAATGCTGCTCAGAACGGATCCTCGACGTTTGTAACTAGGGTTCCATGTTTTCGGGGTTGATTCTTTTTTCAAACTGGTTTATTTTATTGTGTTTTCCTGTGTCAGAGTTTTAGTTTTGAACAAAAAAATCGGCTTTTGTTGGGGCTCACATGTAAGAAAACAAGTCACGGTGCCTTTTCTCGCAGAGTTTTGGCTATGCTCGGTTTCACATTAAGTCTGCCCGCAGCCAACGCTACGATCAGACGAAGCCAGTCAAGCAGCGGCAAAAGCGTGTTGTCACAATGTTTGTCGTCGTGCAGTAGATGCACCGCAATCCCACACTTTTTTCTTTACCCGATATGTTTTGCCGACGAAGAACGGAGTATGAAATGCGGTTTTTAGCAGGCTGGCCCAGGATCCAGCATTCCTTTGGAACCGTTTGTGAGCCTGGGAATCTGTTGAGCATTCGTTCGATAGAGAAGAGCCATGCTAACGATTGGCAATGATTGCGTGCGTGCAGCGGCTATGAACCTCCAGACGTCGGGCGTCTCGATGGACCTTCACCGCGGCTGGTTCCAGCAGAATGGTGGCTGTGGCTACGTGCTCAAGCCGGCCTGCCTGCGCCAGCCGTGGTCGGTCTTCAACGCCTATCGCCGGGAGACGTTTTCCGACACCGAGCCCCTCTACCTGCGAGTTAAGGTATGCTTCGGAAAGGCTTTCTTTCACCTTCCTTCTGGGTGTAAGGTGCACACTGTACAACACTGTCAGCACAAAGGCAACTCTGGCATTTTTTTGCATTTTTCTTTGAAAGGGTACGGCGGGCATCAAAATGTGCCACTAAGGTTAATACCTCAACTGGGTGCTTTGCACCACTCTGGTTTTAGTTTTGAAGATTGTCCTTCAATGTTGAGGGGAAAAAAAAAAAAAAAAGAGAAAACCAGTGTTAACTTGTTTGTGCCAACAGTGTCACGAAGTGTACAAGTTTGCAAGCGGCCATGCTACAAAAGTTGGTCTTGCCACCATTGTTAAAAAATTACGGGAGGGCGCTTAAGCTTCGCCTTTAAGAGTGGAACGCGCTAGTTAAACATATAGACCCCCGCTTGATTCCAAGCCGTGCAGCGTGTCTGCGTGGCCTAGGCGGTAGCATGTCTGGCTCGCAATCGAAGGGTCGTGGGTTAGAATCCTGCCGCCGCCTAAAATTCTTCACATGTTTTCTTTAAGGCAAGAGTCAAATCATTTGAGACATGCGGCAACTTTTAATTCACATTACATGTTACGTTTTAATCGCTTTCATTCGACGCGTGAAGTCACATTCCACGTGAGTGTTGTGGGTTGTTTGATATTCCCGCGCAAAGTCATGTGGCTGTGAAGTTGTGACCCTATTGAACGATCAGGATTTTTCTGTCACAATGCATGTGCCGGCTTTTCTGCGACACAAACTCCTTAATGCTATCGCTTTAAAATTGCTTTCTTGGAGCTGCAGTCTGGTAACCGTGGGTGCACATTTAGCGAGGCTTGACTATCATACAACTGGCACGTACCAGAAGCAAGGCAATAGCGTCCAGGGTTTGTGATTGCAAATGTGTACAAGATGGGTTTTGGGTGTTTGTAGTTTAATTTGTTTATTTTCAGTGAGATTCGGAGGGGACCTTTAGCGTTTATGTTTTATCTCGAATGAGACATTTATTAGAGTTTATCCCTCATTAAATTTTTGAGGCATGATGGTAATTCCAACTTCATTGAGTGGACAAACCTCTCCGCTCAGCTTCTTCCGTAGATCGCAATGATTGGCTCTTTTGGTCGGTGCTTTGCAGAGAAGGGGGCGTGTGATCTCAGTTCACGAAATGGCGGCAATTGCATTGTAAGATCTAGTATTAACGACAGACAGGGCTGGGTCTTACGTCGTCCTCGGCATTTTTTAAAGCATGAGATGCTTCTTGATGAAACCCCCCAATCCCCAAATTTTTCCCATCCGTTCATTTGTCCATCTGTCCACGCATTTCCCGCTAAATTTAGCAGGAAGATTAACGCCCCGTGACCTAATCAACAATTCAGTTTCCTCGCTAAATTTGGAGGGGAAATCGACATCACGTGACCTACGTCCGAGTCAGTCTCTTCGCTAAGTTGGTAAAAATGTAGGCTCTTGTTCACTACCTGAAACGACTGTCTAATGTCTAGAAACAAATTTATGTGACTAATCGTTAATACTGCATTTCATGCATTGTGGAACTTAATAGATAAAATGTTGCTGCAATTTTTTTTTTTTTTTAATTATTGCATCTTGTTTTTTTTTGCAGATCATCAGTGGGCAGCAGCTACCTTTGCCGCGGGGTGCTTCGAGCAAGGCTACCGCCATAGACCCTTACGTGACTGTGCAGATCTATGGGATTCCGACCGACTGCGCCGAAGCCAGGACAAAGACGGTGTCTAACGAAGGCAAGGTTACACTCTGCCTAGGTTGTGTGCATTACAAGTGCAGACATTAGTTTATGTATGCCACGGATCGGCGGGGGAGTTGCAATGAAATGTCGAAGAGTGTACGGACAAGGGGAATGTATCGGCGATGCTATTAGAGGATGGAAGAATACAACATGCAGAAGGATGTAAGATTGACTTGCAAGTTAGATCTGTCGAATTCTGGTGGTAATCAATCATTTCATTGTTGCTGGTTTAAACGTCGGTGTGTCGATCTTCCCTTCCTTCTTGTGTCTTCTTTAGCCTTGTATAAAGAATATGTAGAATCCTATGGCCAGCGGACCTTTAAAGGATGAGGACGTAAAGCTGTCTTATTTGTTTGGATTATAGGATGCGGGCTCTCTGCCCCTTCTGATAAAGTGTGCCATTATCGTAACGGTGACTCATGGGACGCTGTCAAAGCTTGTACGAGCTTCGCTGTGTGTAGCAAATGTGGTCCTATTTGTAACATTGGTGACATTAATGGCAACAATATTTTACAGCGGAGCTGAGGGCTAGTTTCCCCAGTTTTGTGTTGGTCACAAGATAACTGTCAACACAGAATTCTGGACAGCTACCACCATCTATGAGCAACGGCGGCACGGCAACCAGGCTTGCCGGTTGTCTGGTTGCCACTGTTGCTCAAATATGGTGGCAACATTTCCAGCCCTTCCGCTCTGGTTTTTGACCAGAGTGGAAAGGCAGAATTTCTCTAGGCGTCGTTTTAGAAGTCATCCTTGAGGTCGTTTGAGAGGTTGTCCTCGAGGTCGTCCTAGAAGTCACCCTTGAGGTTGTCCTTGAGGTCATCTAGATGTCATCCTTAAGGTCGTCCTGGACGTCATCCCCGTGGTCATACTAGGCGTCGTCCTTGAGGTCATCCCTGAGGTCGTCCTAGGCGTCGTCCTCAAGGTCGTTTTAGAAGTCGCCCTTTAGGTCGTCCTAGACATCGTCCTAGACGTTGTCCTTGGGGTCGTCCTTGGGGTCGTCCTTGAGGTCGTCTAGACGTCATCCCCATGGTCGTAACAGGTGTCGTTCTCGAGGTCATCCAAGAAGTCGTCCTTGAGGTCGTCCCGCCATAGTGTAGCTTTGCTGGTCTTCCTTCTTCACTAGAGTGGAAAGGCTGAAAGTTTTTTTAGAAGAAAGTTTTTTTTATAAGTGGGGACAACTTAATTCTTTGAAATGTTCATTTCTCGTAACAGGAAATTTTCTCCGGCCTTTCAATTGTCTGTAGACTCGTTGGTGACCCTTTTTAGGTTTCATTGTATCCATGGCCACCGGCAACTTTATTTTTTTTCCACCTCCTGCTGGAGGCCTTTTGTGGTGTCCAGCTTGTTTGTGTCTGCTTAATGTGGACAGTGGAACTTTCCTTTCTATCAGTCTAAAGCTGTCGGGGACCGCAGAGGTACCTTATCATGAAGCTCAGGCCTTGGCTGAAAGCACTAGCTGAAGGGTAGAGCGGCTCTTTACTCCTGTCCTGCCCAAGCGTGTCCTTAAACGGACCTCTGGATTTCTGTTCCAAACACGCCGTACCCAGGACACTCGCCAATCTTCGACGAGAGCTTCGAGTTCACGGTGGCAGCCCCCGAGTTGGCCATTCTTCGATTTGCCGTCCTGGACGACGAGTTCATCGGCGACGACTTCATCGGCCAGCACTCGGTTCCTGTTTCCAGTCTGAAGACAGGTGCGCGGCAATTTTCATAATTTAAGCAGTGGGACTTAGAAACATGTATCTGTTTGGTTTGTTTAACTGGGGAGCATTCCTTGAGTTGTACAAGAAAGTTCTGAAGGCAAATTTTTTTTCATTTATTACCTAATTTGTTAGCCGCTTACACGGAGGCTAAGGCGGCTACAACCACACAATATAATGTAGCATAATGTGACAAACGAGGCAATAACAATAAAACATAGTTGTACCTTAGAAAAATACCGGTAAATCAAACTGGATCTGCACTAATGGTACGAACAATTTTAAAACGAAAGCATTGAGTGCTCCCTTTTTGACTAAATCCAAATTGAGATTGAAACAATACATATGTGGGGTCAATCGTGGAAGTTCGTAGAATTCGGATGGTGCAGACGCCATTTATTCTAGCACACATTCTCGGTAAAAAGTATCTATATGCATGAAGTAAACGTAAACGTGTCTAGGGAGTCTTCATTTACAAGCACCTTGGAAATTTTGTTCCTATCCGCAACAGTGCTTGGAAAGTAGCCGTACTTGAAAGCATCCTTGTGTCAGAAAGACTCTGACGTTGCTTCATTGGTTTGTTTCTAGCTGGTCGGTTAGTGTAAGGTGCAACATACTCACTGATAGGTATTTTGCTCCTACCACGGGTTAACTGATGGAAAAAACTTAGCCTCCATTGTTGCGTGGGAACTGTTGGATTGATCTAGCATGCCGAGGCTTACCGTGCTTCTTATCTCTATCTCATAATACAAGTTTTGACTTATTACTGCACCTATATTTACCTGATTGTGACATGTCCCCGACGCTAACTCGCAGCCAGCTTTTTATTTCCAATAATATTTCTAACATGCTCCCGATTTCGGTTTCATATCCGATTCTAACGCGCAGGTAGTTTTAAGGTATATTTTTCTCAAAATTAGATGTGCAAACGAATGGGGTAAGTATGGTGCAACTTTGTTATAAGAGCATTGGGATGAATGGTTGCAAGTTATGTTTTTCTTTTTCTTGCATCTTCCACATTCTTTTTTTAAGTCTTTCGTAAACATTTTTTTACAGCGGAGCTGTTCAGGGCTAGGTTCCCCAGGATTGTGTCCGTGTATGTCGACACAAACCTACCTGGACAGCTAGCGCCATCTATAAGCGACGGCGGCAAGCACCAAACCAGTATGGTTTCCGCCGTCGCTCGTAGATGGCGGCAACCTTTTAAGCTATCATAGGAGAATGGATAGTTGGGCACGTTGGTGAGAATTCATCGTAGGGAACAAGCGCGAAAAACAGACGACGACGAAGAAGAAGCACACAGTGTATTGAGTACAGCTCTGCTGGTCTTTCTTGTTCACGAGAGTGGAAAGGCTGAATAATTTTTAATTGGGTTATTTGTTAAGTCAGCTCTGTTATTGTCACTTGCTTTCCAGGCTATCGTCACGTTCAGCTGACATCCGATACAGGGAAGGCGCTCGAGAACTCTTCGCTGTTTCTTCACGTCACCATGAGCACGAGGTCGGGTGACAAAGTGAGTTTTTATCGGGTGTCCATTGAAGCACTTTCTCCTAGGAGACGTGAAAATCCTTTGTAGAAATGTGCAGCTTTCGGGGGAATACCATTGAAGGGTGGCTACAGGATGCAGCGTGATCTAATTTACAGAAGCCCTAAAGTGTTGGCAGCAGTGGTGCTGAAGCATTTAGAGGTGGTTAAAAAGGCTGGAAAGTCCATGTAACTGGCAGGTCGGCAAGAGAACTGTCCTTTGGTCCTCTTAAATAAGCTTGAAATTGAGAGATTCCCATAAGTTAGCAGTGTTAGTGTCACAAAGGAACAAGAAGAAATAACGGAAAATGCGAAAATTTTTGGAACTTGTGATTCTTGCACAGTCTTAGTGACACGTTTATCGCAGTTGCATTTAATTGTGGTTCCGCGTTTGTCTTTTGGCAGAAGTTGAAGCGGAAACGGTCGTGGCAGAATCGCACTCAAGCGGAGATGCGTCACATCGGACTTCGCAACCTGGACGAGGCCTGCAAGGTGGGTGCCGAGCCTGGCTGCAGGCACAGGTGCCATGTCGCGGGACTCTAGATCCGAAAGATGGCCTTTCTGGCATCTGCCTTTTAAACGACTGCATTTCGAAAGTCGTACCTTTTGCTTGCTCAGTGGCATTTTTGCCTCCTTTCTACGATGCGTGCTTTATCGTCGTTCCCTGTGTAACGCCCCCCATACAAGCCTGCGTGCATTTACGGGCAGGCTTGGATAGGGAAACCCAGAACCCTCTTCTGTCTCAGAATTGCACTAAAGGCCAGTCCTATCTCGGCACTTTTAGGCAGTGCCGGAAATGGCACCGACTTAACGCCGACGCAGCACTGACTTTATGCTTTGTCGGTGCACAGTGCTGTTGCGGTGCTGATTCTGCTCTGCTTCACTGCTGAGTTGTCCTAAAGGCAGCACTGTTGCTATACTCCATTCCATCTTACGTCCAGATGCAGTGGACGCTACGAGCCATTCTGGGCAATCTCGCTTTGTGGACGTAGCCCGTGATACACTTTCTGCGCGTTGCTCTGGCCCCTCTCCAAGGTCACGTGACACTCACACGGCTTTGAATTGGCTCCGATGGCTCGTAGCATCCGCGGCGCTCGGACGTAAGGTGAAATAGTTAAGCTGCGGTCACCCTGCTAATACGTCATAAAGAAGACAGTCTGCAGACCAGGCCCATAGCCAGGATTGTTCTTGGGTGGGGGGGGAGGGATAAAAGGGCATTAGTTGTGCCGTTGGGGTCCGGAGGCCTTTCTGAGCGAGAGAGACGATGGGCTCGTCACCATTTGAATGGCTTCTATAACCTTCCTCCCGATGCGGTTACGAAGATTTACTGGCGGTGTTGTGGCGGTAAAATCGGAAGAGCAGCTGCGACATACCCGTCTTTTGCATTTTCTACTTCTTTGTGATGTTCCTGGAGCCGATCGTTTACGCGACGGCCCGCTTGGCCGATATGGTCAGCGCCGCAGGGCATGGAAAGTTCTGCTCACTCTTGCATGTGAGCCTGTTAGCATGTTTCTTGTTGCAGCTGAGTGGCGGGAGCTCCGCTCTGTATACCGACTTGCACAAGTTTCCCAGCCTCGATCTGCATGTGAAACTATGGGTCGAAACCGGTGGGATATCGTGTGCATAGCTCGAACCGACGTTTTTGTAAAAAGCAAGAAAGAAAAAAGAGAGCCTTTCGCTTGACATCCGCAAAGCCATCCTAGAGCTCCCCCTCTCGCCAAAAGTTTGGGGAAGGCCCGGGCTCCTAGGGCATTTCACCTCAGACCCAAGCATCGTCTGGCGTTCTTGCAGGGAGCAGCGGGTGCGCTGAGCGACTGCCAGCGGCTGAAGGGCTCCTTGGACCGAGCGATGCTGGAGTGCTGCGAGGAGTGCGGCCTGCCGAGCAGCGCCAACCTCGCCCAGTGCCTGAGGGCTGCCGCGCTGAGGCTGGCCTCTGCGCCCGAAGTCCTCGGTCTGAACATCCAGGAGGACAAAGGGGTTAGTTGGAGCGGGCCCGACACTTCTCGCGTGTTGCACGCTCGCATGTTTGGTACACCCGGGGCCAGCCCTACGCCGTCTAGCGCCTTGGGCGATCTACTTCCACAGCGGCGCCCCCCTTTTGATGGCTCCCAGGGCGACCGCCCGGGTCGTCTGCCCCAAAAGCCGGCCCTGGGTAGACACTCTAGACCTGGATGCTTGTCTTCGGAGCGGGGAGCCAAGTACACTCGCGCGTTTCTGTGATTACTATCGTACAGTAGAATCTCGATGATATGAATCTCTCGCGGTGGTGAAGATATTGGTAGTGTCCGAAAATTGTTTCTTCCAAAAGGGCTCTAAAAAGATGATAAAATATATGCATACCGTATTTACACGATCATAAGTCAACTCAATTGTAAACCACATTGCACATCCAATTTTTTTGGTGGCACATTTTACGGTGAACACGTGAGAACAGCAGGGTATTGCTTTCAAAAGCTCAGCCTCTAGCACCCGCTCTATGCCTTCTGGTGTGCTTTGTCTGCGCATGCACGTACGTGGCGCATGAGACGTCCAGGCGTGAATCAGGTCAAGGGAGTGATGGAGCCTGGAGGAGTTCATACCCATTACGCGAACGTCCGGAGGAGTTCATCCCCATTACGCGAACGTCTGGTGATGCCGATTGTCATTAGCCCGAGCACTCGACTCCAGCTTACGACAATCAAGTATGTTAGGGTGCAACACGACTTGCAGTGTGAAGTCATGATGTCATTTGATGTCACGATGTCAGCAATGCTAATAAATGTAGTGACAATCTAAATTTAAATCGATTTGACGCAGCGAGTCACTCGACTACGTCACGTGACGTGAGGGGCCATTTGACGGGACGTTACTTGACGGCACGTCTTGGTGCTATGGTGCCTGGAGCACGTCTCCAAGTGTGATTAGTGTCCCATCCCGCCCATACATTAAAAGCGGTCCCAAAGTGTCACCAAATGACGTCGCAGAAGCCGGAGTGTCGGATGTCGCGATCCTGGTGGATGGTCGTAGAAATGCCGGCTAAAAGCACGAGCGAACGCAAGTGTCGCCGTCGTCGCAGCGTCTTAACTTCTGGCTAACAAAGCTAGCGTGAACTGCCACACTGGAGAGTGATCTGCATCAAGACAGGCGTCTGCCACATTAATCGCCGCCGGTCGGACACAACCAGGATTGCCACCAGTGACAGCGTGACATTTCTAAGACGTCATCTGGCGGAAATCAAGGGACCGCTTCTTAGGGTGCGGTAAATGCACCAGTCGGAGACGCGTTCCATCCAGGCACCATACTTGACACCATACATGTCGAGTGACCACGTGAGACCCAATTAACCAGAGTGCCAATACGAAAATGCCTTGAGAACCCACAATTTCTTACGCATTGCGATTCTGCAGGTTTGATCGGTATATAGGAAGACAGCTGCCAAATTTCTTTACTCAGATATTCATTTTGCGATACTAACAGAAAGGATAAACAAAAAAGAAAACACACCTTATCGCGAACCGTCTTGAATTGGTTACCGCTACATTTTTTTTTTCAGTTCAGTTCCTAGATGGTGGCAAAGATTTCGGTATGGTTCAGTTCCAGTTCGGCTAAAAATAACAGTTCGATTCCAGTTTTTGGTTCGGTTCCGGGTCGACACTCTGGCTTCTGCGACGTCATTTGTTGCCACTTTGGGTTGTTCGTGGCTTAATGACATGTGATCTGAGTTAGTGGAATGGGATACTATCCAAGTGGCAGGAAGTGCCGCGATGTTGTCAACATCAACATGCTTTGATAATTTTAAAATTGAGAGACTTCACCATCCCCGAGGTCGGCACTTTTGTTCGTAAAACATACTGCAGCTCAAGAAAGCAGTCTCGCAATCTTGAAATGCAACTCGTAAGGCTTGACGAGAATAATCCCTGCCGCAGTAGTCACGAGTTAATTCTTCCAGGAAAATAATTCCTGGAAGGAGCGTAGCAAATGACTCGCGAGAGAGAATTATATGCGAAAATGGCCACCGCTGCCGACAGATTCGGCATGACATTTCAAATGCACAAGATTCGGTGCAGATTGCATCTTTGCAAAGAATAGTTTTTTCGACCTCGTTATTTGCCACATAAGCATCGTAGGAAAGTAGAGGGACGGGTCCTGTTTGTAAACACTGCAGCTGCTGCCCAAGAAAATATGGCAACCTTGCATTCGTTGAAAAGACAGCAGGCTTGGCATCGTCACGAGAGTTTGCCGAAGTCTCTCTTTACAGGATTTCTAACTGGTGATAAGGTACCTGCTACTACTTTCACTAGCTCAGATTCTTCACATTATTTATCGTATCCTGTGTGGTGCACGGACAGCAAATTTATGTTTCCACCCTTGCGTTTCAGTGTCCTGTTCTCAAAGTGCAGGGGGAGCTCACGGTAAAGGCAACTAAGCTAGTCTCTGCTTTCGAAAAGGTGGGTGGCTTTTGCATTCAGCGTTCAGGGATGTCCTTCTTTCAAGCTCTGCATAAGCAGGGGTGGGGGAAGGGGGGGGGGGGGGGGGGCAGAGGGCGGGGAGTGGGCAGCGGGCAGCGGGCAGCGGGCGGCGGGCGGGCGGGCAGGGGCGGATATGTAAAGGCAAGTTGTAAAAACTGAAATAAAACATTGGAAGGGACAGAGAACAGATTTAGCTACTATGATTTAACAATGTCCTCCAGCCTTCCCTTTGAGTAGTTCATTTTTTCTGTTTTTACTACTTTCCCTAACATGCTCCTTATTTTGTTTCGGGGCTAGGATCCACTGATGGCCATAGCTATGCACTTTGCAGTTAAAGGCCAGAAAGGAGGAAACTTCCTCAATTCCTCCTTTCCGTTTGAGAAAGAGGGAGATCCTCTTCCTCTCTTGGGGAGTGGCTTGGAGACCCGCTCCTGGGGGGAGAGGGGGAGCGAAGAGTGCAAAAGGAAATGGAAAGACGGAAACTGGGAACCTGTTTTCTGCCTGTCAGAAGACTATTCTGTGGGTCGGCCTTTAAGCGCGTGCCGACATCGAGCGTTCGCCGAATTCCTTCGAACCATCGAAACTGTTGTTCATGGCAGATGACAAGTTGCTTTATTCACCGCTCGTGCCGATAACATGTGAATACCTCCTGCAGGAAGGAGGTTCCATGAATTTCCGTGCGAAGCAACAGACCCAGCATTTTGACTGGACGCTGCACGGGTCATTTTACCAGAGTTGCAATTTGCGTAGTGTTACATTGCATCTTTTTTTTTTCTGCCTCATTAACGGGGTGCTTGCTGTGCACGAGCATTTTATTTGACTTTGCCTTCATTCATTGTTACAATTGTCCCAAGACTTACGGTGCTTTTGGGAAATGCGGTATTGGTGTACCATGACTTGGTTCTTTTGTTTCTATCCTGGGACAAGTGAGCATTGAGCTCTCTAAAATGGTTATCCATGTTTTAGTGTATGAAGAGTCTTCTCCATAATTGTGTTTCTCTCAAAGGTGCTGACAGAGTGCAAGACGATTTCCGAAACTTCGCAAGGCGTCTTCAAAACTGTAAGTGCTAAGGAATGGTTGGTTTCTGTTTGTAATGTAAATTGGGTCGGGACTATTTTTTGTGTCTTGGCAGATAATGGTCAGGGACTACCATTGAAACTAGCTTCTTTGTGTCAACAGCTGAACGAGCTCCACAAGACCATGAAGAGCCATGCAGAGGACTTGAATGGCCTCTGTGCTGCAGTGGGACTCAAAGGAAAGAAAGCTGAAAAGGTATATCATTGGTGCAGATCAATATGGTTCGCTTGCGCTTGCAATAATACCCATCTTGGATATGTGCAAATATCTAAAATATATAAATATTGGTTAGAATATTGCTGTATTTAACTCGACTTCCTTTCTTGCACAGGCTGCTGAGCATTTCGTCTGGAATGCTAGCATTGTAGAGGCGAGGATGGACATGCTGAGGAAAGTGGACCACGAAAGTTTGCTGTGTATGAAGCAGGTGAGCACTGCACCAGACCAAAATTTGTCTTGTTGTGCATAAATTATAGAGCATGAAACGTGAACCAAAGCATTTTGTTTGTAGAGAAACGCTCTCAGTTTAAACTTTCTGGTGCCCTAAAAAATGCCATTAGACAAACAAAAAACGCACCGAAAAACAATGCTTCACGCCATATGACGTGGACCAGTATGTAAAGTAGACGTGGAACAAACGTTAATGTCTCAAGAATAAACTTGTAAGGTGAGGTAAGATACAAGTGTTAGCATGGTCAGCAAATGGCAAATTTGTTGACGCTGTGAAAGCGTCAAAAAATAATTTTGTCAAGTTTTCTTAACACTCAAACTTCATTTTTCCTATGTATAGAATATTTTGGAGCTGAATTTTTGTAGTGATACAACGTGGGAGCAGTTGAGTCCTCTCACTTTATGCTCATTAAATTGGGCACTTGGACACTTGCGTGCACTCATCAAGACTTTTACCCAACTTTAGAAGGAAGCAATGGTGCACACGTTTGGGCCGAGCACTGCATTCTTGTTTCGGACTCTAACTCTTCTACTTCATGTTTAAGGCGGAGTATTTTATCAGGCCACCGATGCAGTCTGGTACCCAAAATTCATCATACAAAAAGGATCCCAGAGGTTTTTTTTAGTAAAAGATTAAAATGTATCTTATCAGGTCCGAACACTCCCCGATATGTGCACTATTGTTTACAAGATCTGTAGGCTTCTGCACTGCTTCATTATATCGCTGCCAAGACTGGCAGGGGTTCCTAGGCTCTCAGTTGAGCAAGATGGGCGTTCCTCGAGAACAAAAAGTCTTGAGAACCCCGGTTTCGGAACATTTCTTTTGCCAGGTTCTCCGGCTAGGACCGACGGCACGCCGACTGTTCCAGCGCGAACGCGATGGCTCTTCATCACGCAGTCACGGCTCCCTGAGCGGAGGCAGCAGCAACACCCTGTCTCCGCCCACGGGCGGGGCGAACACCCTGAGTTGTCCTCAACCGCCTCCCCCGACCCCCACGTCGCCGGGCGGAACGGACCTCCGCATCAGGGGCATCCTCAAGAAGACCATGAACCAGCCGTCGTCCCTCAGTTGCCTCGACACGACTTCCATTGGCGACACGTCCAACGGCGACTCTCTGGCACCCTCGCCTTCGCCGCGAATGAAGGAACCACCCATGGCCCCTGAGTTCGGGACGTCACTCTAGCCGCGCAATGTGGAGTGATTCCAGGTGACTCCAAGTGACTCAAGGTGACCCCAGGAGGCTCTAAGTGGCTCGACATCACTCGAGGCTATGCCTCAACATTCGTGGGGTTGCCGATGCCCGTTCTGACTCTGCGGCGATGGGTGTTGAGATGCGAGAAGACGACGCTGACCGTGACACGCCTTTCGAGGGCAATGGCACTGGCGACGTAACCTAAAAGAAAATGGCGTCGAAAGGCTTCGGGGGTGTTCTCAGTCGGGATTCGCAAGATTGGGTCGGTAGCCATCGTGTTTGTCGGAGTGCGAGTTGGGGCGTTCGAGCGCGTTTGAGAGCATGATTCGGGGAGGTGTGTGTCGGAGGCAAACGGTAGAGTGGTGAGAACTCTGTCCTAGGCAGGTGTGCAAGTGTCGTTGCATAGTACAAAGGCTTTTATCCGTCGCAGACGCGGAAGCGGAACGTTATCGCATTTTGTGCAGTACTGCTGCGTCGGCTGTCCGTTTCCAGCTAGAAAATCTGGAATGCGCTGTCGGCGTGTTATACAGAGTCGGCGTAAGCGGTTGCCGCGGAAGTGTCGTCAAAAGACGTCTTCGTCACTTCGTCCCTTCGTAACACACCGGCTTTTGGTCCCGTTTTGAAACGAGGCATTGACGTTTTGAGGGGAGCCGTTTGCAAAGTTTGGAATCGTGAAGTTTGTGTCCGACACGTGGGCGTGCGTGGGTGGCGGGCTCCTCGGACCGTGTACATAATGCAAGGGCAACGCTTAAGACAAAGAGGCGGAGGAGCAATTTCTTGTTGCAGTTCCCGAGTTTTGCCCGAGAGTGTTCATTCCTGCGCGTCGTCTTCCGTGTGACTTACCCTTGGCTTCTCACAAATGCCCTGGATAGCTCATGTTTGTTTGTTTGCGTTTTTACCGCATGTAAATAGTTTAAAGTTTAGAAGTCGTTGTCCGCGGTGCAGTTTCTGGAGGCGGTGACAGAAGTCGACGCGTTTAGGGTATGGGGCGCTGTAAATAATACTAGCGGATGATAGTTGTTTTCGCTCCTCCTCCATAATTTATTTCTCTAGCTGCGTTGGGGGTTTTCTCTTGTCCCCGTCGCGTCCGACTCTGGTAAAAGGAAATACCGTTTCCACGGTGTGTACCGTCACAATTGACATTGTCGTGTGGGGTTGGCAACATCTTCAATCTCTGGTCGTCGTCTGAGTAATGGCGTCAGCTCAAGTTTGGAACGTTCAATCAGTTCTTTTTTTCCAGGTTAAAGGCCCACGGAAAGACCACCTTAGCGGTACTTACGAGATCATAAGAGTGAGCGTGTCACCGACGACAAGAGGGTACTGATCCGGACGCCCGAATCAAAACCGGCGGCGTCCCTTTAACGTAACGGTGTCGAAGCGAATTCGTCACAACTGCAGGCGACCGTTTTGCGACTCACGAGGTCCGTCCCTTGATATCACCGCATTGTTACCATTTCTTCCCTGAAAGTATTGTATTGGTTAGAACACAGCCTCTCTATCCTTGTTATTGGGCTCGTCCACTGTAGTATAAAAAAGAAGTTTGTTACTCAACAGCAACATAGATTCAGAATGATCGGTAGTAACGCACACCACCAAGGCCATTAGGTAGCTCGTCGTCTTGCCTGAAATGCAGAGATGTCTTGAGGTATTCAAAAGCCCAGGGTTTGTAGCTCTTTTGTGGCACTCTTTTGGAACCGTGTTTTTTGCACTGTTGTCTCGTGTGCTTGCTGCCACATCGAGCGTAGATCGCACCGTCACTGACTTTGGCCACGTTTTCGAAGCTGCGTGGCTGAGCAACAAGTGCACCGTGCCTCGATTGTAGCTAGCACATAGCTGCAGTGCTAAGTCAGCATACGTTTTGTGGTGGGCACCTAGTTTTCTGGTAGGCTTAACAAAAGGCACTTGCGTTCCCAAACTGTCTGGTGGTTTACAGGGCCTACTAGGTGACTCCATTGCATAGTCTGTGTTAAGAAGCTTTTCTCTCAGATTTGAGTCGTAATTTCTTCAGCTTGAGGGACGATCTCATTTCTAAATGACCAAAGGCAAGCAAGTTGGTGAATTCCAAGTGAGCTGAATCCAAAGATTGCTTTCTTGCATCTCAGTTATCTTCTCCCAAAGTTTGTGCAAAGGAAGCTTCTTGTTTCTCTGTGGATGTGTGCAAGGAGGAGATTTTCAGCCTTGCAAAAGAATATTTTATAGGTTGGCCTTTAACGATTTGAAGTATTTGTGTCAAGCAACTGGATCAGACATTGTAAAAAGAAAAATCTTCCTTATTGTTTGGTTGTTAAAAATGCTGTAGATGGGAACCGTTTTATTGTCGACGAATACAGTGCTCACGAATTGGACCAGTGGAGCGCATGGCCCCGTGTAGGTACAGAGACTCTGGAAATTACTAGATTGATCAATCGGTAGAGCCATGTGGTTATTCTAAGCTAGAGTAACTGTATATGCTAGATGTATACATTTTATGATTGCATACACTCCTCAAGCGAATCATGCGCAGTTACTCGAGCGAGGCCATTTGCGGCGCTGGTCCATTTCGTTTTGTTGAGCACTGTGTACTCGTTCAGTGGCTGCTGTGCTAAAATGACATTAACCATCTGCTGCAAACCAGGTTAGGCACCCAAACTGTTTTGTCGCCTTAACTTTAACCCAGTTTAGCCAAGTTTTGCCACAATTTAAGAACTAAATCTCATAATATGCCACATAGCTCTGTCTCGACGGTATCTTGCGTGGCACTGAGGAATGAATTAATGCAATATGCCCATTGTAGCTAAAGGCTAAATGTGCACCCTTCAACAGCCTGCACAGAGTACTCCAAGTACAGACTACATCGAGAACAATAAGGCTCAATTTGACTCGAAGCAGGAACCCATTGGCTCTGCTTTTACTTAGAGCCTGTTTAGAAGGGATGTCTTTTCTGCTGTTGGATCATGTCACAACTTTGTTTCCAACTTTATGCAAGGCTGTGAGTTCTGTTAAAATTGTGGTTTGCTTTATACATTCTGTTCTTGTCTTGGCCCCATGTAAATTGTTCATTCGACCGAGCAACACAATAGTGCAGAATACTGTGGGAACTCCGAACGTGTTCCCTCCTCTGCGTCCAAGCCCAAGGGCACGCAAGGTCTCATTCCCCCCTAGTCTTGGGAATTTTCTGGGTCCCGTCTGCAAACAGAAGAATGCTAGTCGCTCCTAGTAGTTGTTACCAGTGGAATGCTAGTCTGCTGCTTTAATATTTTTTTTTCTTCGGTTTTGGTTTTAAGGATTACTTCGTTTGAAGTGCTTGTAGGTGGTCTGGTTTTACTAGATCGGCTCTGCTCTCTCTCTCTCCGTGAACGTGCAGGTTTGTTCCCCGATGGCCAGTCACAAGGAAACGTGTCAGCAAGCGTTTGCTATAACAAAGCCAGCCTTGCTACTCATGAGCAATGTCCCTTTTTTTTTCCTCGGTAATTGTTACTTTTGTTAATGCTGTCGGCCGTTCTGGCCCTAGCTCTCTGCGAGTGCTTTTTGCTAACCGACTCAGTTAGGGCTAAGGCCGGGGCGACATGTGATATACTTTCCCATTCCACAAAGTTGTTCTTCGTCAACCTCGCTTGGCGTTATTTCAAGGTCACTGACGGAAAGCGGTCCTTGCGCTGTACCGTTTGCGGCGAAACACCGTAGAGTTGGTAATGTTACGGCTTCAGAAGAGGTATATTTACGGAACTTTATCGATATGAATAGGTAGGCTAGTTATTTACGTTAGTTGAAAAGAAAGCTGGTCATTTGTTGCGGAGGCCCACACGAAGAGAACTACTATACAAGGCTTTGTCAATTTTGCCTCAATTGGCTTCAAGGTGCATGCCTGAGAATTGTTTTCACAGGTACATTGCGGTTTTTAGGCCAAAGACTATGGTGAAGCCAGAATTCCCAACATTGTGCAGGGCTGTACGCTTCGGCTTTTTACCGCGGTGCTGTGTCGGGATATAAACAAGAAACTGTGTTAAAAAATTGTTTGGTCAACATTTTTTTTTTTTGTTCCAATATAGTTGCCATGTTATGTACAAATTTAGATGCTATACCAGAAGTTTTCTTCGAAGACAAGAGTCTTTAGCAGGAGCAATCGAAATGTGGTGTCTCAGAAGTTAATGTTGTGCTACTCACAAAACTGTTGGTGTTACCAAGAGAACAAAGAAAACCTAATGGAAGAACTTGTTCCCCCCCCTTTTTTTTTTCTGGATCTCCGTGTATGTGCATGTACGCACAATATGGGTGTGCTGTTCATATATTTATATAGGTATATATTGAACAAAAATATATCATGCGCACGCTCGTGACTAAAGGTTATAAGATTTGGAGTTGCATTGCCGCTCGCAAGAACACAGGAGCATAACTTGTTGCTTACAATGTTGTTGAATAAATAAATGGCCCTTTTAATGGTGAAAAATTGTGATTCATCTTCCAAGCTATGTTTAAGGCTTCGTTCTGTCAGTGTTTTTTGTATTATTATTACTCTTTGTTGTCCTGCATCCTTTTGGCTCTTGTCTGTGGCCGCTTTTCTCCTTTTTTAAATTAAAATACTTTTTTGGGGGGTGGATGCGACTGCTTAGATTATGGTGCCAGAAGACTACCCAATCAATATTTTGCTACAGCGTCACGTATATTTCTAATAAGGTAAAAAAAAACGCAACTGCTTGAAAGTGACACCGAAACTAAACTGGGGAGGAAGAAATGTAAAACAGAGAGTTGCCAGAAGTAACGTGACTACACCCAACCCCATTTTCTTATTTCTTTTCCCTCGTGTTTGTAGCATGAGCTGCACTGGCCGAGGTTGAGCAGTTTCGCGTGGCTCCCAAAGAGCCGTGCTGCACGTGCGCGAGGAACAGTGACGTCACACGGCACACAGCTGGCGCGCCGGAGCCGCCGCCGCCGCGCGCGCCTCGCCGGCCTGCGCATTCCAGAGGAGTGACGTTATAGCCGCGGCAGACGCACTGGCGCCGCCGCGTGCCCAGCTGTGCGCCTCCGTTGCGCAGTAGCCAAGTCTGACGCTGCACCGGAGCCGCTTGATAGCGCCTCTCATCTTGTGCGCATAAGCTCGCGCTCGCGTATCTCCTGGCATAGCCGAGCTAAGCCATCGCAATTTTTCAAGCCGTGCGAAGCAGACGAAAAACGCGCATGTCGCACGAAGAATGCGAAATCAAGCACTTCGTGCTTGTCTTTGCATGTCGTACAAAATAAATTTTAATTTTTTTTTTATTTTTATCGGTAAACGGTGTTTCTTTTGAAGCTAGACAGCTTCGCCGGTATCGCGAACAACAGTCGTTAAGTGGAGGTCCCACGCCCGTTGTCCGCCACGACTCCCGCGATAAGACGCCATGTTGAGAATGCACAGAGTGCTTCCCGTTCTCTGTGCAACATTTCTTTTTTTCAGTTGTCGTATGTGCAGTTTTTGAGAAGCCACAAAAAATAGGTATTTTTAATGCGAAAGTATTAACTGTCCCATGGAACGAGCCGTCGTCATCGGCTTTGAAGCCGCGCCAAACGGCACCTTAAAGGGATGGTGAACCAACATTTGGATTTCAAAAAAACAATGCAGGAGATGAAGGCAGGATGCTACAATCCCCACAACACTACTCGCAAGGCGGCATCTCGAATGGACAGCCGTATTTTTGGAAAAAGAGGTCGAGATTGAACCAGGCCGACGAGGCGTGTGACGTCAAGATACCGTGTTTTCTCCTCTCTTTGCTTCGCTCCCTGAAGGCCGCGAGGCGGAGAAGACGCGAGGCCGTTCCTTCTCCTTCTCGGAGAAACTTGACGTCAACATTCCTGCCAAATGCGCCTCCTTTTTTTGAAAAATACGGTCATCCGTTCGAGATATCGCTGTATGAGTGATGTTTTGGTGTTTGTAGCATCCCGTTGCACGCTTTTGCCGCGTGTTTTGGGAAATTCAAATTTCGGTTCAGCATCTCTTTAAATCCTTTCTCCACGTGAAGCCAGCTCCCAGCTATGAAACCACGCGAAAAGCCTAGCGAAACGGCACCTAGTTCCCCCCGAACCCAAAGGAGCGGAGTAAAGCTGATGGATTTCGGCTTCGGTTCCATTGGCTGGCACGCGTCGACGTACGAGGCTCCCATTGGCCGCTGCGTGTTAGTTTCAATGACGGCCATCCCATGGCGCTGCGTGTCCGCGAGGCAGCGGCTCCACCGCTCCACGCCCGAGGTCAGTGTGCGTGCTAAACCGTCAACAAAAGTAAAAAAAAAAAAAAAAAAAATGCGGAAGAGAAGCGTGCATGCTTTCGCATTCACAACTCGTAAGAAGTGCTTAGGTGTACCTCGTGCCCCCTTTTCTTTTCAGTTCTTAAAATTGAGTGTTTATCGCGTGTCTCAGGCACGGCGTTAGGACAAAATGATCCGGTTTCGGAAACCCGCGTGGGATAGAAGGGAAGACCCGAAACAGACTTGTTGCTTTGTGAACGGATGCAAGTCCCGATTCAGCATACGATGGACAGCAGCGGACGCTACTACGAGTCATTCCAGCCAACCCAATGCCGTATCAGTTTCACGTGACCTTCGGGAAGGGCTCAGCAGGGACGTGCGGGGAACGAAGTCACGAGATACATTCACTGCGCTGGTTTGGCTTTAATGGCTCGTAGAGTTCGGTGCCGTCAAACGCAAGATAAAACAAAAGTCAGCTACAAAAAAAAAAAAAAAAAAAAATCGAGAGTAAACAAATTAAGAAAAGACGGACAAAGTAACCCTGAGCCCGCGCTTTTTTTTTTCTTGTTAGTTTTTTTTTTTTTAGAGGGAGTTGGGTGGGCTCTTTTTTACGTATGGCCGTGTTTTTACTGCTTTTGTTTTAGCGGTGTCCTAGTGCGATTTTAGCACTTCTGTTTTCTATTTTATTCAAACCTGAACGATGAAGGTGTCAACATTGAATTGTTGACACCTTCATCCTTCACCTTCATCATCGCAATTGAAGGCGTTGCCAGACACCATGCCTTTTTCTCTGTGTCCTCCATCCTCCAAACACAAAAACCGCCTAAAAAAAAAACAAATTGCGGCTTGCATTTTGGGGGGAGGGGGGGGGGGGGGGGCGGTAAAATAGGAGCTTTGCTCCTTCACTTTCGAAAAAAAGATTCTCCTGTCCTTTCTATTTACAGCGGAGCTGTTAAGGGCTAGTTTCTCCAGGATCGTGTCCCCCGCAAAGAAATGAAGACGCCGAACTCTGGACACCTACCGCCATCTATGAGCGACGGCGGCAAGCCACATATCTAATTGCCGCCGTCGCTCATAGATGGCGGCTGCCTTTCCACTTTGGCTTGCCGACTTGCCGCCGGCCATTACTTCCTATAGTACAGCTCCGCTGGTCTTCCTTCTTCACCAGAGTGGAAAGGCTGAACGTTTTAGATGCGGAGCATCTCTTGCTCGGGTCTATGTCCCGCGGCGTCGTAGTCCGCACTCACACTGCGCATGCGCAACTCTCCTCCTTCCCTCTCTCCAACAGCTGCGCGTTACTTTCTCCGCTCTCTCTCTCTACCAGCTGCGTGCACTTCGCGTGCGTTCGCTTCTACTCACACCGCGCGCATGCGCAACTCTCCTCCTCTAGTCTCCTCTCCTTCAAGTGTGAATATAAGCAGCCGTAGCGCGCTGCGTGCGTTCAGTTCTCCCGCTGTTGACTCCACTTCACTCCGTTCTTCCGATGAAGTGTGATGGAAGCAAAAAAATTACACCATCTTCCCGAGGGGAACCATGGGGTGATGCGGAGCATCGCGGAGTTTCCAACAACGTTCACGCGATGTGTGGTAACCAACGCAAGTTAACAACGTAATAACACGCAAGTTAACAACGTTACTAACACCATTAATAACACCGTTAATAACGATCCGCGATGCTCCGCATCACCCCATGGTTCCCCTCGGGAAGATGGTGTATTTTGGTTACTGCAATTAATAAGAAAGTAATGTCGGATGCCGGGCATAGAGCACCGGACGCCCGGGTGAGAGCCACGTGCGTTCCCTCTCGGCCATGCACGCGGCAACATGTGCTGCCCCCTAGACTCGCGACTGGGTTCGAGGCTGTTCGACACTCAAAACGGCACCTACATTCTGTTTGGCCATTGAGAGGCTAGAAAGGGTACCTATAGGGTGCGGCGTTAAAGGTTTTTGCAATTGGCACGCCTTGCACAATTCGTATTCCAAACGCACATACCTAAAACTTTACACACACGAACGTTCTGTCGGAATAAGTTATGTCAATTTCTTTTTTGAGAGCTCAATTAGTGGTGGTAAAATATTAATAATATAACAAAAACGGCGTCCGTGCATTTCCTATGCCCTTTACTGGATTTTCCCCATCTGCACACTGCTGGGTGATCTCGCTCCCAGGCGGTCATTGTTAATATATGATTAGTTATAGTTTTTATATCGACGATCGCCCGCCTCTATTATTGGTTCTTAGCGTTTTTGCGTTCAGCAAGCCATCCGGGAGCGACCTCATAAACCAAAGTGCGGCCTCCGATCTTTCTTAATTTTTTTGACAACCCTCGAGTTATTAGTTAAGCTCCGAAAGAAAAAAAAAAAAAAAAATATGCATAAAGCTTCTTGCGAAACTATGTTCGGGTGACCAGTTCCAGGTATGTACATTTGGAATTGGAATTTTGCAAGGTGTGCCAAATGCGTTGGTCCTTACGATCGTACCTTGTAAATACGGCAGCCCCAAACTTCGCCTTTGTCCTCACCGTGAGTGGCAATTTCTTTTATGTTGTCGGAGTTGCTTTTCATGTTCAAGCAGATAACCTACACAACGTGTAATGACCGCAGCTCCTCCTCATTTTCTTCTACTCCCCCTCTCCCATCCCGCTCCCCCTCTCCGCTCCTTCCACCCTCCTTCTCTCCTCTTCGTCTTCCGTGCCTTCCCCTCCTCCTCATCCGCACGTGACGTCAATTTTCCCGCTAAATCTAGCGGAGAAACTGAATTTGTTCATTGGTTACGTGACACCACGTCGTGTGACGTCATTTTCCCCGCTACATTTAGCGGGGAATCGAAATGCTGTTGAGATCACGTGACGTCAATTTGCCTGCTAAATTTAGCGTGGTTACGCCCGACGCCGCTAGACCTGAAAACAAACGCCAAAAGCGGCGCAAAAAAAAACAAAAAAAAAAAAAAACATAAAATTGCGTTTTTTTTCCATATACTAATGCGAAAACATTAACTGTCCCGTGGAGCGAACTCATGTCATCAGCTTTGAAACCATGCCAAAAGTTGGCCAAACGGCACCTAAAATCCCCTTTCCCAACGGAGCGAAATGAAGCCTATTTCTGACGGATTATGCTCCCATTGGCTGGCGCGCGTCATCAAGGAACGAGGCTCCCGTTGGCTCTCGTGCAGCGTAAATCCTCTCTCGCCCCCCCCCCCCCCCCCCCCCCCCCCCCGACTACAGAGATGCCGCACAGCCGAGCTCAGCACGGCGCAGCCACTTCACTAAAGCGTGCGCTCGGCCGTCAACCGGCCAAACGTGGCCGTCCACGCCACGACGCCGCAGACAAACTAAGGGAACGGAAGAACGACATTCATGCTTTCGCATTCACAACTCATTGTCATCACCTGCATTACTACTTGTAGTTTTCTGCTTCATGTCTTGGTAACCTATGACAAAATTCGTTTGCGTTCTCGTGCATATACCGAGCTTAGTGCCTCGCGTCGTCACTTTTGCATATTGTGGTCATCAGATCTACCATTCTCACAAGTCTTCTGCCCTGTTTGAATACGCCAAAGTTCCTACACGCTTTGATTTATGCCTGGAGAGTTGTCTGCTTTACAAATAGTTTGTAATATCATAATTAGCTACATATGGCATTAAAAAAAAAGAAGAAAGAGCTATGCTGTGCTTATTCATCCACCTCCCTTTTTTAAATTATATTTCTCTAGTCTAAATTTCTCTATTTAAATAATCATTTAGGCTTATTTATATAGTATTTCCTCATTTATATCGCATTATTTTCTTTTCAGCCCTCAAGACTGCGACAGGTCTCGAATCAGGCTCCTTAGCCGAAACGTGTACTCTACTTTGGAGTCTTATGGTCACTCCCTATGATGCCATCATAAAGGACAAGTTCGCTCCCTTTCACATTCCCTGTGCATCGTTCAATTTAATGGCGAAATGTACAATTTTTCTCTACATTTATACATTCGTAAAAAAATATTTCTGGTGGACATTGAAGGTCTATTCAACTACATTAAATATGAGCATTAGTGTATGTATCAGAGTGTCAACTCTTCTTTTCACCAGCCTCTTCACCCTCCCCTTTTTTTAATATTGTGAGCTACATTAGTGAGCACACGCTAGCGTACAAACAAGCCTGCGTTTGCCCACAGGAAGTATGGGCACTGCGCGCTCGCAGAAACCAGATTTGCGTGATATGAAGCGTGTACGCATGCGTCGTGCCGACAGCAGAACCGCGCGTTGGTCTAAAGAGGTACCATTCAGAATACGTTTTATTTATTTTTTAATTATTAATTTGATGCAGGACATACAGTCACTTTAATACACACAAAGGAACATCTTACTTCCCCAAAAGTTGGTACTTCTGCTCGAAGTTAATCGAGTGGGTGCTGCATAAAATTCGGCCCCAAGTGCCCCCTGGAGTCGCGTTAAGGTAAACAGCGCCTGACGTCATAACAGGAGTGGGGGAGAGCCATTCTCAGCGATAAACCGACGACGCCACCTTATCAGCAAAAGCTGCCCAGCCGTTGCGCCCTCCCAGAAATACCCATTCATGCCCACGGGTCGATGGGTCGCCGTCGACACGGGGTCGGGTTGTATTGAGCAATTTGGGCCGCAGTAACCCCCCCTCCCTCTCCCCTTCGATCGTAGATGTACAGTGTAAAAGCAGAGTGCCTCGTTAGACCGATATCGGCCGTCCAAGTCGGGGAAAAAACCGAAACCTCGGAGGAGCGAAACCGGAAGAAAAGGAAGAAAGAGACACCCGCGCCACCGCTACGGTCCCGTTAGTTGAGTCGCCGCCCGAGGCGCCTCAAGCGGCGAGTCGGGGCGGCGCATCCTTTTCCTCAGTCGGTCGCTCGCTCCACTCTAGTGAGGCTTCGCGCGTCGTCGCCGGGTCAGCCGGGTGGTGGAGCGCGCTGTGCAGACCGAGGAGTGTGCGTGAAAAAGTGTGCGCGGTTGCAAACCCCAAAACGCCGCTCGCGACAAAATGCACATGACAGCGCTTTCGCGACGGCGGAGTGCGGGAAATTTGCTCTCTGGATTACCGGCAGCGGAGCTGAGCCTCGGTTCGAGCGGTGCGCTCGGCTAAGCCCACTTCGCGTCCCCCGCAAGCGTGCCGCCTGGATTACAGTCTTCGCCACGGTGCAGCCGCGTTCTGCGAGGAAGGACGCTTTAGTGCTGTTACTCGGGGCCCTGTGCGTCGGCGTCGTCGGAGCTCGTGTGCATGTGTGTGCGTGCGTGTGTGCGTGAGTTGCTTCGACGCTGAGTGCACCCGTGCGGGGACTCGCTGACTCGAGGAATACTGGGAGTGCTGCGAGCGTCTCCGGCGATGTCCACGAGTTCGCCCAAGATGCCCCGAGCCGTGCGCCAGCCAAGGCCGGTGCCGACTCGCCTACCACTCAAGGGTCGTCGGCACACGCTAGCCAACGTGTTACGGTGAGTTCGCGGTCACGGTCCCGACAGCGGAGGAAGTGGTCGAGCGGCAGCAACGAACCGTCGTTGTTGTTTCCCGTAGTCTACGTAAAACGCGACTTCCTATACCGCCGACGAGTCAGCTGCGATAACTTGCGGCTACGAGTTCTTCATTGTGTGGGAGGCGGTAAATTTAAGCGATACGCGCGAGCACGAAGTCGGCGTTGTTGTTGTTCACTTCGTGCAACACGGCCCTTTGGGATGCGGGAAAACAGACCTGCGTCGCTCACGCCCATACCGTGAGCTGCTCGTAACAGCTTTAATTAAAATTCTGGCCATTGTGTGTGTTTGTGTGTGTGCGCGCTTCTGTACGTGTTTTTAAAATTGTTGAGAAGATTTTTTTTTCGTCTTTAAATAGTACCGATGCAATTTGGAGTAAGTGGGAGGAGTCGTTGGCACACAGTGGTTGACACGATCAGCTTACACTTCTATGTGCCTATGTTTTTATCATCGAAAGAGCTTGTAATCCCATGATAACGTTCATTATTGTATCTCGTTTCATCTTATTTATTTACCCTCAAGGCGTGCAGCATTACAGAGTGTGAGTGAGCAGTCAGCAAATATTGTCATCATTAATTAGTAAAAAATTCGAACAACCAAGCCCTTCTATAGGGACTCTATAGAAGGGCTTGGTTGATGTACGAATTTTTTAATAATTAATTACTCCCAGTCAGACAGACCTCTGTCAAATGTTTACTTTTAAATTTATTATCATTATTATTAGCAGCAGAAGTATTAGTAGTAGTAGTGGCGGTGTTAGTAACACGAGTGGTAGTGTCTGGTGGTGGCGGTACTAACATTGCAGCATATACTATCCTGTAAAGAAATATTCAGTAACCTTGCCTCCCCAATTTTGTACGCTAATTATATCCAGCGAGAAGGCGACTTCACTAAGACGCAGCAGAGCGTGAACGCGGATATTGGCATCAAGTCCGCAAGCTCCGAGATCTGACGTCACAGGTGAACAAAAATAGTTAATCAGCCTGCTTGATTCCAACGTTGCCAAGAGAAGGTGTCGACACGAACACTGAGCTCATACAACCTCTGTTTAGACACCGAAACGTTATAAATCCACTAAACTATGTGGGCAAGGATGGTACTGCGATAAGTGCAAGCAGAAAAAAAAAAAGTAATCATCGCACATGCGTGTAATGTTGCAGGCAGCTGTGAACACGTCACGGGTCTGCAGTGCCTTCAACGAACGCGATTCAGACGTCAAAAGTTTTATTTGCCGGTAGTTGAGGTCCCCGGGCCGTTGCACCGAGTAGCGTCGCTGACAGGGCTAGAACGGCAGGGAGGTCTTTCAGTTCCCCGCCGCGAGCGCGAGTTTTCTGGCTTCGAGAACGCTTCGGCGGGCCTCGAGCGTGCACGCGCAGCCAGAGCACGACGGAAGGCAAGGAGCACGTGCTGGAGGTCGGGTGCGTCCGCAAGAGACGGAGTTCTTCAGTGATTGCGGCAATGACGTTGGACGCCACTGGTTAGCGGTCGTACTGCATGCACCGACCGACCGAACAAGTTCGTGCGAAACTGTCAGATGGGAAGCTGGTTTCGAGGCAGGCTGAATATGCTCCGAGTGATACAGGGGCACAGGGGGAGCCACTGACACCCCGCGTAGGAAACGCAGGGGGGCGTGGCAATGTGCCGGCCATCTCGTTATGGCTAATAGTAATCAGATTGGGGCGTCGACCGATAAGGATGCCGAGCAAGTAATCACCAAGCAAGGGGGCGTGAACACGAGAAGCCACGCCCTTTTTAGGCTTTCAGGGACCGTTAGAAGAGCGTAAAGCGATGCGGACGTCCGATGACGGTTGTCAGGGAATCTTTCGATGATCTTTAAAGTCAATTTATTCCAAAGCCTGAAGATGCAACCACTCTTTTTAAGACGAAGGATTCGCTTCTTTGGAAGACGCGAAAATAACTGTCAATACTACTACTACTACTACTACTACTACCACTACTACTACTACTACTACTACTACTACTACTACTACTACCACTACTACTACTACTACTACTACTACTACTAATTATTATTATTATAATTATTGGCGCATAGTGCGAGTATTCTGCAGCTTTTTCTAGGGAGGTATGATTAATCCGGGCCGATGGACTGCGAGATGGAAAATCATTTCTCCCTTTGTATGATTGGTTAAGCCTGGTTTGAAATCAACTTTATTAAATATATTTGATCAACGTGTGACGAAAACAACGAAGACAAAACAAATACGAGTCGAACCTGACTGATTAAACCCGAGTTCCCAAATAACCGCTACAACCCCGATAGTATTTTTTTTTTCTTCAAATTTCAGTTCACGAAGATGTCGTTCCATTTAATCTCGAAACCTTGCAAAACAATTTTACGATTATTTTTTTTTTTTACACTTGTTTGTACATATTTGTTTTGTAAGCTCTCCCGCTACATCGCTCTCCGAAGAAGGTCGATACACCAGCGGCAGATTCGTAACCCAAGAACGATCAATCGAGAGGCTGGACGCACGACCGGAAGTTCATTATCCGTAGAATTACCTCGCGACCCAAAATGAAATGCGAGCTAGACACGAAAAGGCACAGCAGGGGAAACCCAAGTCGGCACATGGGATTTTTGAAAGGGTATAACGGTCCTTCTTCCTGTTGCGCTGACGAAATACGCGCATGGCACAAAGCTCCGTGCGCCTTCCTGTCCGGCGTCCAGCCCCCCGTCACGTTGACACACTGTCAGCAAGTCCAACTGTAAATGTAGAGCTTCCGAAATCTTTCGCTTCACGCGAATTTTAGACAGCACAAATGTCGCGGAAGGCAATCGTTCGTTCTATTTCAGCTTCCCGCGTTGACTTTTGACTCGAGGCTTCTTCATCTGGGTCTATTTTTATACCGGTGCCTCAGGGTCGTGCACATTAAAGGTCCGTTCACACTTTTGCAACCGTGTACGGCCGAGAGAGACCAGACCGGTTTTTGAGCCTCTTGCGATCTCTTAGGACCAGCTCCGCTGCACCGCATCCGTTCCTAAGAAGTCGCAAGAGGCTTAAAAACCGGTCTGGTCTCTTTCAGTCGTACTCGGTTGCAAGAGTGTGAACGGACCTTAAGAGACGCCGTTATCCACCTCTCATCGCTCGGGCGAAAAATGCCTCGTCATTGTGCTCTGGCCGAATACGCGGCGTCTGAGATTCTGAAATCAACGCAGAAAGCGCTTATGGGAATGGTCTAAAGGTTCATTCGTTTCTAATGCCGAGAGGAAGTTCGTCTGCTTCTTGCTGCTTCTTGCGCAGGGAAGGCGGTGACGTCAGAACGCCGAGTTCTGGTTGGGTCATTGGAAGGATAGTAGGTAGACCTCAAGGCTGGCTGCCGTGGAAGTCTACCCACTATCCTTCCAGTCGCAGCCAATGAGAGCTCGACATTCTGACGTCACCGCCACCCCTGCGCATGGAAGCAGATGGACTTGTGCTCCGCAATGCTATTACCCATCTAGGGAATGGACTACCTGGCCAAACTGCAGCTCTTCGCAGGTCCAAGTGCAACTCGCGCGGCTCCCTGGTATCCTACCTTTCAGGGGCGGACGCAGTTATTTCTTGAGCAGGGGGTGAGGGGAGGGGTCAGGTGTTCCCCCTTTCCTGTTTCTATGCTATAAAGTTTTACACATGCAGAATTCAAGAGGAGGGTCAGGACATCCGGATCCCCCCCCCCCCCCCCCCCCCCGCCCCCACCTCTCAATCTGCCTCTGCTTCCTCTCCTGTGTCCCCGTGACGAAAAGAGTTCTAGAATTGAAAGAAAACTAACAACCTTGGCAGCTTTGTACTACTTTACGTACGTACAGCCGGACTGCTTTTTGGCACATGGATGTGTCCAGTGACCCTGGTCCCTTTAGCGTAGCGGGTGTCAGGGGCAGTGGCTGGCTTGAGAAACATGCATTCATCTTTGCTTAGTGATTGAAGAGAGATTTTGCTGCCTGGTGTTATTTGTTGTAGTCGTCAATTCTACTTTGCGCCTTTGAAAAGTACTGTTACCTATATATTGTTTCGTTTGAAAAGTAGCCCCCCTCCCATTTTTTTAATGTTTCACTGCGGCTGTCTGAACTTTGAAGTTTTTTTTCTGCGGCTCTAACCCCATGCCATCCTGGCCACCCCTGGATTAGACCGTGACGTGGGCAGTTCGAATGAGCGCCCAACGACGGGCTTTCTTCGAGGAAAACAAACGAAGAAACAAACAAACATAACCTCTGGTCAGAGCCCAGCATATCCTACGAGCATGGGGCCAACGATTCATGCGCCAAAACCGCAACATCATAGCGTTCGTCATCCTTCCATGCGCCTGCTACCATTAGCTGAACGATTCAAGCGCTGTGACATAGCCTGAGCCATTGCCTCCTACATACTGACAAAGCCAGGCAGATCGCCACGAGAAGCGGCCGCCGAAATGGAAAAGGTGGAGCGGCGGACAACGGATGAAAGGAGAAACCACGTGACTAGCGCCCCACCGCGGCGAGACGCCGAAACACACTTCTCACCAGCGAACAAGTGTGATTTGGGTCCTCGTCGCTGCAAAAGCTGTGCGCTGACGTCCAGGTTTCCCGGGAATTGGCTCTTTGATGTTCTGTACTACCAGACCCTCGCGCTCCAAATCTGGGACCGAGCACTCTATGGCTCTGTCGTCGAACTGCCAGGCTTTGTGAGTATAGAGGAGGCTATGCCTCATCGAACGCGCCGTGACCTCGCACTTTTAGTGTGTGTGTGTGTTTATGTTTGTATATCTACCTGCCCTTGACTGAGCTCTACGCCGACTTATGGGGAATCGAGGTGTAATAATGCTTGTTTGTTGCAGAGTTCTGTCGAAGATCGTCGATCCGCATAGCCCTTGACCATTGTTGCTTCTTTCCTTGAGAAGTGCGCGCTTCTCAACGTACACTATTGGAAACAAAGACAGACCTGCATACATGATAGGTCTGTTTGATTCGGGTAGAAAGTTCTGTACTATTTCTGTCCGGGTTCAAGGAGTGCAGGAGTCGTGCAGCGGCGGCGCAGAACCAGTGCAGCCACCGCGTTAGGACTGGCGCTGTGATCGGCTTCTGAACAGAGCCGTTTATACTGAGAGAGTTTGGCCGATGGGCGGAGCTTGTTGGCCGCTAGAACAAGCGGATTTCGCGATAACACAATATGGCGTTACTTCTTTGTCTTGTTCATTCCTGAGAAATCGCGTAGAGTTCCTATGAGTCAGATCCACAATATGGCGGACGGAAGTAGTCATCCCCCGGTTGCCAGACTACGCTGCTGTGGTTGTCAGACTGTTAAAATCTCCTTAAGAAGGCCAAACTCTCTCAGTATAAACGGCTCTG
>NW_024609838.1:10627557-10730057 GCF_016920785.2 Ixodes scapularis | reverse complement strand
GTCGTGCAACTTCCGGTTGAATCGAATGCCCCACTTCTTGCACTGCTGAACGATTTCAGCCAGTTCGGGCGAATCGAACAGACCCGACGATAAAGTTATCTGCGGCCACTCCACAAGTACGTCCAGCTTCATATTTTTGTATGCTTCGAAAATGTCTGCAAAACGTGACAGTATATCGTCATATACGAAGAAGAAATAGACACTGTCTGCAGGCAGTCCTTTGTATGGCGCTTTGGCCGATGTTTTGCAGCCGTATTTGTGCAGTCATATTTATGTCTTCTTTATTTGTTCGCAACCTGACGCTGCTTGATGCCCCGAGACACACGTACGAGGAAAAGGACACGGAGGAATCACCCGGATAGTTTGGATTTCTTGCTTTGTTTTCAATCGTACTTGGCGTGACCACGACATGTCCACTTGGCGAACAAGATTTATTTTTTATTTTTATTTCTTTTTATAAAGATTATCTTGTGTTCTTTCCCGGGACACGCTGCCGTCGGGATGGGCGCGACGGAGGTATTGATTTTCAGCCGAGAGCTAAATTTATTTTCCGCCGTCTTTTGTCTTGGTCGTATACCACTACCTTGTCACGAACCTTCGTGTGTCCTTTAAAGGTTCCTTTGTGTCTCGCTTATTTTATTTTATTTTTCTGTGCCCTCCGTGTGCCTTTGTGTATGAGGAGTAGTACCACGGAAATGAACAACCATAGCTGCGCGCTTTTTCGCATTTTACTTGGAACAGGTACTGACGGACATCGAAATTCACCCCCCAAGATAGCAACCCGACTGAACACCTTTAAACCACTATGTTCAAAGACGGTACTTCAATACTGAGGGGGAAACAATAACTTATGATAGTTTGTTTGCGTGAACAGCGTCGCAAAATACATCGTCGTCTTAACCTAAAACAAGAACAGCAGCAGGAACGTTCTAACATGAATTTTGTTTGTGTTCTGCTTTAAGTACATATATAATATCGGGCGAAACAATGTTTACACAGCACCTAGCGCTATACGGTATATGATTGTCGTTATTAATGTTGGACGTAGCAGACGGCTCGATGCACGGTTTTGCGCACGTTTTTTTCTTCTTCGTGCGTTGACTCCGCTGTCCTATCCGTCATGGGTTCCGGTGGCGGTATGGAGGAAAGCGTCATATATCAGTTCGCCGATCTGCGCGTGACGTGGTTGGGATTTCTTTTGTTTTTGACGGGAGATCACGGAATCCGCGCAGAGCGGACTTCCTTTTCTATTTCACGCGGGCATGTATATGCCCTCAGCCTCGTTTTGAATCTTGCGTTTGTTTTCCGGCCAAATGAGTGCATCGCCGTCAGCTATTAACGCCGATAACGTTGTAGGAGACGAGGTTAATAGAAACGCGCGAGCTAGTTTTAACGTTACGCGTGATTCTAACCGGGGACGACCGACGCCAGAAGGATAAACAAACGCGTCTCAAACGCAGCTGAACAGATTTTTTTTTTCTTCACAGATCATGTTTAAATATGTCACCTTGTCGCACAACCTGCACCAAGTTTGCGCACGTTCACACAGCCAACGCCATGCCCCTGATAACACAGCCAATGGCACAAGACTCAGACGTTCCTAACAAAGCCTTATGTATATATATATATTATAAAACTATGGCTAACTTTTTGGGACATTCCATAAATACAATTTTTTGGAAAAAAAAAATCAAAATTCTAATTAATTTGCGTTTCATGATACCCAGGAAATTACAATCTTTAGAAACACTTCCGACTTTTTTCTTTTTGTCAAGAAAAACAGAAGTTCATATTTTTTTTGGCCGATTAGGATTCAATTAAAAATATTTGGAGAGCCCTGGAATAAAATGTAAACGCGTTTATAAGGGTAATTACTGCTCATTAGTATTTTATGACTGTCACCTAAAACATTCCCGGGGAGCATTGCGATGTTTCTTGTTGTTCATTTGAAATTCTAATTTTAGCGCATGCGTCGAAGCGTTGATGTTGAAGAAAGTTGGGAACGCTTCCCTTTCCCTTTTCCCATCCCTTACACCAGTAAAAACCTCCGCATCTCCACATGCAGCGCGATTCAAGGCTGGCTAATACAATTTCCTCCGCAGCCAATCCGATTTGTTTCTTTTAAAACTCGTATTGCACAATTTTTTTTTTTTACTCAAAACACATTAGTGTCCTTTTACAAGGGCAAACATTCATTGCACTCTTCTACGTGCCTCGCTTGCCGTAGAAGAGTGCAAGGCCCGGGTCTTGCGTTATAGGCCTGGTTGGAGTCACTCGTTGTAGAGTATCGCCACTCCATTGCACGAGTTTATCTTGGGCGCCATTATGTTGGCGCTTAGTGCTCAGGGTGGGCCAAATAGACCCTTTTCAAGACCCCATGGAGCAACAATGGCGATCGCAATTTCTCGGGCACGAAACGTGTGATTGGTTCCGAGTCCTCGCCGAACAAACGCCAGACTGCTGCGTTCGGCGTTTTAACGTGTTCGACAAGGGCAGTGGAGACAAAGGCAGATACAGCTTTTAGTCTACTCACTAATCATTCGAACCAGAGTTCGGCGTTCTGAGGTACTCGCGCGTTCTCATCTCCTGCTTGTTCGGCGCTTTTAAACAAGTCCGTCTGACCGGCGCCGTAGCACTACATACGAAGAGGTCGCCAGACGCCGTGATCGGTGATGTGACAAGCGCGTCTTCTTGGCTCCCGCCCCGCCTCGTCGTCGTCGTCTCGGAGAGGATGGGCGCGGCGGCTGGAGCGGACGATTATGCAAAGCGGCACTCGGGAAACGGTCACAGCTGACGGACCCCTGTGTGGCCTCGGCAGTGCAACTGCTGCACGGCGCCCTTCCTCTCGGGGATACTTTGTCTGGTTGTCTTCCATTGTTCGAGGCTTCCTCGTTGCTATCTCTCCGTCTGCTGCGCTTAACGCACCAGAGGGGGCGCTGTCGTCACCTGGTGCTTGGAAGCCGCCCTCACGTTGTTCGTACATCATGCAAAGGACACGGTGTTCCTTTGGACGTGATGAGAGAATTACGTGCGGACACTCTGCAAGCTTCGAAGATCGTCTAAGACTGGTCTACATACACCAGGGGTATCAAGCTCATTTGGATCACGGGGCTAGGTAACCCCCCCCCCCCCCCCCCCCCCCCCCCCAATAGCTCACGGGCCACGCAAGGCCCGGGCCTGGGGGGGGGGGGGATCAACATATTTTATTTATATATAAAAAATACCTCCTGCTCTCTGATTTTTGTAAATCTCAGATTGGCCAGTGTCATATTTAGCTCGAATTTGTTTATAGGTTTACTTTGTGCCCTAATCACTCGATGTAATAACAATAAATAAAACGGCACCGCCCCCCCTCCCCCCCCCCCCCCTTCCCCACAACGTGCTGGCATTCTTTAAGAAATCAAGAGAACAAACACACTTTTGTTCCTGTTGCTCAATTCACTCGGAAATTAATCAAACTCAACATGTCTAAAGAAACGAGTCTTCATACAATATTTGTTGCATTCGTGAGGATTTTTTTTAGCAGCAGTTTGAGAGAATATTTGAATTTTAATAATACTATATTCTAAAGGCGAGAATCCTGAGCTCGTAGCTTTATCTTTGGGAGTTGCTTCTGTTAATTTGGTAATTCGGAGCAGTTGCTTAAAAATCGTAGACAAGCGCCGAAAAAAAAAAAAAAAAAACAGGGACAAAAACTTGACGTAAACGCTAGCGCTGTTTTTACATCCAACTTCTCGTCCCTGTCTTTTTTCGGGATCTTGTCCACGATGCCGCCCCTGAGCGAAGAGCTCGCGTTGCAGCCTAGAGTAGCGGAATTGTCGTTCATTTGATAAACGTGACAAAAAGCTGGGAACCAAAAATGAAAGCGAAGCACAAAGCGAATGAAAATAGAACGTATAAACTATGGGAATCCGTTGTAAAAGCAGACCTAGGTTTTGGGCGGGAATGAATTGGCCACACAAGATCATTATGGCGCGTGCCATTTCAAACGCTCGAGGGGTGGGAACGGGGTCTCGCAGCCAGTTGCCTGCGGGCCGTGTCCCAGCATGTTTGAGACCACTGACATGTACGATTGGTACACATACACGTAAGAATGCCCAGGTTTGACTGGAGTAGACGTAAATTGAGCCCGCTGCCTTTGTATCTACTCGATCTTCAAACCTGTTGCTATATTACCCAAGCTATATTACGTATGTCTTCATCAGGCCATCTCTCATTGTGTGAGAATTCTTATGATTGCTATAGATGTACGCGAATATTTCAACGCATCATTCGTTATGTACACATTTCATTATCGTGGTTTGTACATCATAAATCCTGATCCTGTTCATTCCTCGAGTTCGAAGTAGCCGGTCCCAGGGTAAGGGAACAAATCATTCATTTCACCGAACAAACTTTGAATTCAACTTTACGCTTAGAAAATGTCTACAGATAGTTTTTGTATAACTAATGTGACGGTCGTACAAGAAAGAGAGGCGCCTCAAGTACTGTCTACAGACTGTCTCTTGTATGATGTATTATACTTCGTTTCAGCTTCGGTCCAGACGCAGCCGATGCTACAAGCGCGAGCATGTGGTCCAGAACAGTGCTTGCACTGCACGAGTGCTCGTGCTTGGCAGGGATGTTGAAAGCCCGGAGCTCGCGCTTGTAGCTTTGGCTGCGTCTGGACCGAAGCTGAAACGAAGTATAGCAGTGTGTTACCGCGGCTTTAGAGAACTCAATCCACGAAGAGCGTGTGTAATATAATGCCGGACGCCTCCTGCACTCAGTTCACCCTTAAAAGGGTTGTCCGGTCAAATTTCATATCCAGGAAAACATTTAAACCATATTATCGATGGCTGTACGAGCATCTTCCACGGCAAATAGGAATTTTCGTGTGCGTCCCCGGACCAGTGATTGTATTGCCGCGCTCAGACTTGCAGAAGGTTCTCGTTTATTCTTGCTGCGAACATAACTTCTATCGTTTATCCCTGCTTTTGTTGTTCTAGAAAGTGCGTGTTCATTCTCGCCCCAAGCGCGCTACGCTCGAACCTTCCCCGCCGAATCTTCGAGATAGTGACTCACTCTAGATAAGAGGCCGCCCGCGACATTGTCGAGTCAGTCTCGCCCCAGCGTTCGACTCTGCTGTCACGCCGACTTCGACGCCCGCGACGCTCTGTTATTATCTTTTGTACCCTTTTATTTTTGGCACAAGTTCGCCACATTAAACGTTTATTTCTTCCTGTTTATTTGTTATTTTTGGTCACCACCCGTGACAGTATTTTAAACCAAGCGTGCATAAACGGCGTTTTCCTCTTCCTCCTTCGGAGCAGCGGAGGCTCTGACGTAATACAAGGCAAAGAACGCGCCGAACTGTATACGTCCTTCGAGGTGTGTCCTCCGCGTGAGCGCTATACGACGTGGTTCACCCTCGTTGCTGCGCTAGAGAATGTTTTCTGAATGGAAGGGGACTCTCGTTGTGCGGTCCTCACGTTCCACACCTCTCCACGAGGTTTACAGTGGCGGGTAAAATGGAACGCTGTGGTGGGCGTCAGCTCCCACGCAGGAATGAATCGTAGGATTTGATATTGGGAAGCCTGGCGTGACGTCACATTAGGCATAGGAGCGCAGCCATTGATTTTTGACAAATTTGGCACGGAGTTTCGTATAATTATATCTGTCATAGATTACACAAAATCGGGGAGTCGCTTAATAGAATAAAAATGGCCTATGTTGATCGTTAGGCTCCCATCAGGTAACCATCGCAAGATCTTAAGAACTTCCGGTTTTCAACAGACAACCCCTTTATGCCGAGAAAAAAAAAAATTGGGTTGTGTTTATGTTTATATAGCCTAGAACTTGGTCTGCCTCGACGGGCGACAAGTCTCCCAGCTGTAGATGAGCAATTTAGCCAGTGCAGTACAACTGCTAGCCTGGGGTCTTTAACGTGCATCACGCAGTAGTGATACACGACCGCACGCCGGTACGATGCTCATCCAGATCGAAACGGGCAGGGGTGGGGATCCTTTATGCTGAGACTGCACCTGTGACGAGCATTTCTAGCCCGAGTGCTCGTTCTGCGCAAGAACGCTTCGAAGCAGTGACCACGAGCTCTCGTGCTTGGGGCGTTGTCTGCTTTCTCTGCTGAAAAGTGAACGGAGTATAAACAGCGCCCTCGAAAATGGCGTCCAGTGCCAGCGTCCAGCGAAAGGCTTTGCAGCCCTTCGCACAGCAGTAAGGCATTTTCACTCGTACATTTGATGCCCCACGTGAACGTCTAACTTCATCGTACGCTACAGCAACAGACAGTCGGCGTGAGCATCTGTTTCATTATCTGTTACACAAACCATTGAAGAAGACGACGTAGCAGACGATGTAGCAGACGATGGTGCTCATACGGGGCTACCTATAGGGGACGCTGAGGGGATCTACTAGTGATGACGTTTAGAGGAGGAAACGTGCAGGCCTTGTGTTATGTGGTATTGAGTTTACACGTTTGGGTCCGTTCTTTGAACGGGCGAAGGTCTGTGTGCGTACACAGGAAAACCTATATGCATACAAGTCCTGTACGCTTACAGGTCCTGTACGGATACAGGCCCGAACTGATAACAGGAAAACCTAAACGCATAGAGATTGTATGAATACAGAAAAAAACCTGTATGCATACAGGACCTGTATGAATACAGGTCGGGTACGTACGCGCGAAGACAAGTTTAGATACAGGGTCGTGTATTCCATAACATCGTACGAACTAAACTGGTCAACTAATATTTATGCAGGTTCTTTTTTTTGTTTTTTTGTTTTTTCAGTGGGCGGGGGTGCGTGTGCTTATCAGTGCGTTCTCTAGTGGCGATGGGGCGGAGAGACGGAGCGAGTCTGAGACGCTTCATTGGTTGTGCCAGTGATTACACAAAACGCTGACGTCGTTTCACCCGTCGACCGAATTCTCTTCGGACAAATGGTATTGACCGGGACACGTGAACGGCAGTTGACGAACGGCCGCAAAATAAGACTGCCGTACTTCTTTTTGCCCCAAAATTGCACAACTGGAGCTGTCTGTATCATCTTGGTAAAAATAAATAAGATTAAAAAAACAAGATGGCGCCGTCTCTGCCGTCTGCTATTGCTCTTTATGCCATGCCACGCGATTCTGTTTCGTTTTTGTTTTTGTTTCCCGACATTGAGAATAACACAAAGAGAAAATCCTCTCCCGTATGTTCCTGAACGGAGACGTCATGACAATGTATTACTTTGATCAAAGTTCGGAAGCTCGTTCTGACAGAGAAAACGTATTTGTCACGCAATCCCGACGCCATCGCGTAGACGGGTCGTAGAAATGGCAGTCGCCATTCGTCGTCCGATCGGAGCTAGAGAGCCTCGGTTTAGGAGAGGGAGAAACTGGAACCACGGGGAGCGTTCGCAGTTTGATGGCGGACGCCGCCTGCGCCTGTGGATCGCGAGTGCGCATGCGCTGTGTTGACGGGTGGCGAGAAGGAAAGTGGGCGTAAAGGCTGAAACGATTGCAGACGATCAACGCTCTCGTCACCTCCGGCCTCGCAGCTCGTATTGCAAACTCTGCCCGTAAACCCCCGACCGAGCAGTTGGAAACACTCAGAAATCTAGGCTCTCTAATCGGAGCCGTAGCAGACGAACCGCCACAAAAAACGAGGCGCCATGTTCGTTTCTCCGGAATACTGCTCAACCGCAGCAGTCGGTTCGCAGGCTTTCGTCGCCAATAAACGGGTAAAATGCCTCAGCCAATCTTTCATTATCTATCATTCGTTTTTTTTTTTCTTCGTATATTTGCTAGTTTCTTGGCAGTCTGAGTTCCCTTGCCCAAACAAACGCAGTCGTAAAAGCACGCTTTATTATTTTTGTTGTGGTTGTTGTTGATTCGTGAAGAGCGGAGTGGTTGTAAAGCGCTTAGATTTATCGTGGGCTGGCAGCGAAGCCGGCCATCAACCAGATATATCTTCGTGAATTAGGCGTCTGTTGATGCAATCGAGACGAATTCGGTTGAACGTCGTCTGCAGTTCAACTGCAAAAGAAAATGCACTTTGCCAGACTCTGCCAGGGGGCGCCGCGAGCACCAACTGATTGCAATCCATTACATGATAAAGTCGAGCAGATTTCAGAAGGGAACCGCGGACGGTAAGTGGAGCAAGGAACTTGGGTTTTGTTTAAAACGTACGCATTGGCGATGCGCGCGACCGAAAGCGTCACCAGACTGGCGTCGATGTGGTTGACCTTCCCCGATCGGCCAAAGACTCTCCTGATGTCTTGAGTATGATGAATTCTACGTTTGGTAGTGGATGTAAGCGGAACGTTAGAGTGTGAACTCTGACGGTGTTGGTTTAAGGAAGCGATGACTTCAAGCTTCCACCATGCTTTATACACACACCGCCAACATTGTCGCTGGCGATTGATAATCCTGGTCGTGACGTCACAAACAGGAAGCAGACGAGGAAGCCACCAGAGCATATCGTCGCAGTGATCATCGGTACGATGGGATCACGTCACGTGCAAATTATGTATAGCAGAACTATGACCTGTCACCGATGAATGAATATAAGTTGTCTACCGGCTCTATTGGGTAAGTCTGCATCGTAAACACTTCTATAATGCACTCAATATATCTTCAAGCGATTGGAGTTTCAAAGAACCCACAGCGTCTTTCTGATGGTATCATCGGGTTAACTCCATCTAGAATAATGGTGGCCTCCGAACGCCCCACTCTTGCGTAAAGTTGTGTTCTGTGTATGTTTATACAACCTTATAGTGTGCCTCAACGGGCGACTTGTCTCCCAGCTGTAGATGAGAAATTTAGCCAGTGCAGTACAAACCGCTAGCCTGGGGTCTTTAACGTGCTCACGCAGTAGTGATACACGACCGCACGCCGGTACGATGCTCATCCAGATCGAAACGGGCAGGGGTGGGGATTGAGCCCAGGATCCTGGGTTCTGCGTGCGCGAGCTTTCGCTCCACGTGCTCCGAGCTGGTGTGCCCTAGACCACTTGGCCCCCCGGTCTTCCTCGATGGAACATCATCAGAGTCAGGCGGCGCCAACTCAGCCATTGGACCCGAACCCGATGCCGAGCGTTCTTCGACGCGCCCATTGGACACGACGCAGAGCCGAGCACTGACGCAGCACTCGTATCCAATTCGTGTCTTCGCTCGATCTCACTCTGATGACGTCAAAATTCGAGTACTCAGGTTTTGATTATTGTAGGTGGTGTTGGTCGGGTTCGGTTCTTATTCGCGGAGAATTAATTATACTCACTGAAAACTTCAGTAACGCAGCTGGCGTGACGAGTACTGTGCCTCTCATCAGCCGATAAGGATGCCGAAGAACGATGAGTCACAAAGCGAGAAGTGTTTACGTACCACCTGGAGGACGCTTAAGCTTCGCCTTAAAATTGCACCGTGTGAATCGGATTTTACTCGGTGTCTGAGAAACGGGTGTGAATTTACTGATTAGATTCGCTTGTTTCTGGGATCTGATGAAACGGAAGAGGCTGCTGATTGGTCGGTTTCATTTGACGCATGCGCAGTGGGCATCCCGTGGCGTCAGTCCATCCAACCCGTGGCCGTGCAGCCTGTGCCCTCAACAAAAATTGAGGTTACGTCTAATTCTAAAACACCCGGCGTCAGCAGCTTTTTTTTCCCCTCGGTCTTCCGTCATCGTATTTGATAAAAAAATAAACTGAGATTATTATTATTATTATTAAGTAATTACTCTGCAATTCGGGGTTTCCGAGTTACATTTAGAAATATCCCAGTATAATTAACTAATCATTGATCGGTTTAAAATTAGGGCCGGCCGCTGAATCAGTTAACCTACCGACGAATCGATTAATGATTTATTCGCATCAATAGTTTGTTAACCGGTTAATCGGTAATTTTTTGTCAAACAACAAAAAAGTACAAATCTCACGCTCTCCCCACGCAGGCGTAGACGAGTAGACCTGTATGAGGGTAAACTTCAGGTTAAATTTCGATCTAAGATGAAATGTAGGAGCGAGACATGTAACTCCAGAAAGTGGAGAAGGTTATACATGTCACAGTCACTTCAGCGTCGTGCGAGTGTTCGTTTAGCGCACACTTTAAGAAATGCCTGCGCGTCTACTTACCCGTAAAACACTCGAAGAGCCAATCATTGCGATCTAAGATGATCAGTTCAGCGAATGATGAGGCTCAACATCTGTTTAGACCTCAAAATGAAGTCTGCTCTGTGGCATTACGCAATGCAAAGCAGTGTCATGCTTGCATGCCACAGCGCAGACTTAATTTTGAGGTCTAAACAGATGTTGAGCCTCATCATTCGCTGAGCTGATCATCCTAGAACGCAATGATTGGCTCTTTGAGTGTTTTACGGGTAATTAGACACGCAGGCGTTTCTTATAGGGTGCAGTAGAGTGTGCCGCGAACAATCGAAGGAGTTCGCAATTGCCGGAGAATATCAACGAACATCTTTGCCTGTGCAGCTGAAGTGATAATTTGTGAGTGTGGGCCTATTTTCACTGCTCTCAATTACACAATAAGGTTCATCTAAAACCGAAATTGTACGTTGCGCCATTTGTCGTATATTCATCAAATGCGCACAATTTAATCTTGACTTAAAAAAAAGTATAGTGCGAATAAATCGATTAATTAGTCGATTAAAGTGTGGCGATTAATCGTGTTTCAATGTTTAATCAACTCCCAGCCGCAGTTTAGGTAGGTATTTAAAAAAAAATAATTAAAGTACGCAAGACAGAATTGGAGCATGATATAAGAGCTCACATTGGTATTTTAGAATTTTTTATAAATCCTTGTTGCTCGCATAATCTTCTGCGTCCGCAAAATCTCTGTCTCCATCCTCAAACCTGTCCGGTATTTGTACATATCTGAATCGAGAGAATGTTCTCTCAACATATACGTACACCCGTGAGCGATTTGAAGGTGAACAGCCCTCTTATTGTTTTTGACGCTCCTGCAAGTTTTGGAACAAGTTTTGTTCCAGAAGAGGTCTAGAACGCAAAGTTTAGACCCCCAAGCCATGTATACCATTTGAGACGTTGAGAGTTAATATAGCTTTAGGGAGCCGTAAAACAGGCAGGAAACCAGGTAAGGCGTTCACCTTCATACTGCCGGCGGGTGTACACTTGCAATTCACGCAGCAATATCCCTTCTGTTCCACAGGAACAAAATACGTGCTGTTCCTTCCGAAACGAAGCTTCGAGAGCAAATTCTCACTCTCCTTTTTCTATTTTTGTTTTGATTTTGGGCGTTGGTTGAGACAGAGCGGGAAAAAGGGCAAAGGATACTTCATGGTGTACTTAAAATGACATTTTTAGAGCGCGATCTATGCCACTGCAGTTCACACAAGCTGGTAAAATCTATAGGTTCGTTTCCGATGTCTGGAGCCAGCGCGTGTGTTCCTCCCATTGACCCCTGGTTTCATAGAAAATACTTTACGAGCTGAGTAATTCGGGAAATGGTAAAATGCTACTCCCAAATTCGGAAAAAAGAAATCGCGTTTAACCCAATTTTTTTAGAAAAGCGTGCTCGGGGTGTAAAAATCAGTAAATGTCGGGTTTCACCCCAAAACGAAGGGCCTCAAGTGTACGATATCTAATAATCTTCGACAAATAAAAGTGAAAAAAAAAAATATATATATATATATAATGATGTCGTCAGCGTGACAACGTGAATTACGACACGCTCCCATTCTTGCCTCATCGACACACTGCAGACCTGGTTCACCGGGCAAATCAGTTTTCCAGCATGGTTCGTAGACCCTAGCAATTCACTCCTCCGAGCTGCATCGAAAGAGGCCCTATAAAAGCTGATTGGCGCTCTCTCAGCTCGCTACACGCTTGTCACCGAAGCAGCGCTGCCGTTCGGTGTATATACGGCGCCAGTTTCATCATATCTCCCGCTGCTCCATTGTGTTGTCGGGGGCGTCGTTTTGCTTCTTCTTTGGCCGGGCCTTTGTGGCGGCTAGCTCGGTCCGGTTGCTTAGCTTGCCCCGTTTAGGCCACTCCGGGGACCGATACGGGGTAATGGAGCTCTCCAGTTCTCCGCGACAAGAGGCTGACAGCCGTGAAATGGGCCGCGTGCCGACGCTCCGCTGGGAGTTTAATCGGCCCGTCGGGGAAAAGCACGGACCAAGTATTTCCGAGATTGAAGCTGCTGCTACCACTGCACTGCAACCCCCCCTCCCCTCCCTTCTCTTTGTTGATTCCGTCAATTATACTGTAGCGCCGCTATTTTTGTTTTTCTTTTTGGCGGAGGTTTGACGGCTGGATTTGTGGTATACGAGTTCGTGCATTGAGGCGCTCCTATAGTACGAGACAGTGTTGTGTGTAGTCGACGAACTGACGCTGAGATGATGGGTGTCTGCGTGATGTAGGAGATACGACGCGTTAGAGTGGAAGGGTTGTCAGGGAGACGGGTTTGTTCCGAGTTTGGCCGCCATATATAGATGGACACATTTTGTTTCGCGACGGATGATTAATGGGAAGATCTCTAGTGCCAGTATACTAGAATTCTTTTTTTTTTCTTCTCTTTTTTGGGTATAGGTTTAGTGGGACGAAGCCGTTCGTTCGGAGTTCTTAGAAGGGTCTGGTTGCGTTGATATGGCTCGGAATATATAACATTCGCCACGGCTAAAACAAAATACGAAAAAATAACAACTTTATTTTGCATTTTAAGAAATCTGGTGAGTCTATTTTTATTTTCCGCGAAGCATTTGGGAGAGCCAGTCGCTGCAACCCGTTGAGGGAATTCAGTACATTACAGGGCTGGAAATACATCTACACATTAAAAAAAAAGTCTGCGCTATTATCATGCTGAGCGTCATGTATCACGTACTTTCGCCATATTCAGTGTCACATCACAGAGGGTTTTTGTAGGTTCAAACATATTTTCAGCCTGGTGATTCGCCCAAGTTCTCCTCCGTACGTAGATGCGATTGGTTCTCCACAGTGTGTTGTTGGAAAGCCGGCGGCCTCAAATTTTCAACGTGTACAACGCAAAAAAAAAAAAAAAAAAAAAAAAAAAAAAATAAATTAAAAATTTGTGTTTTTATTGCGGAATTGAAACTACGGATTGCCGAACGCTCATTGTTTCATTGTCCGCCCAAAATGTAGCGCTATGGCGATTCGAACCAGATGCAAAAGTTCCGAAACTGTTCGTTCTATCTTATTCAAAAGTTATGAGTGATTTTCTGAAATTTTCAATGCGAAAATAGCGGCCGACAGACTTCTCGAATACCTCCCCCCCCCCCTCCCCCCTCCCCTGTTTCCTAAGCCTTTAGTCTATCCAAGAGAGATTTCAAGATCTCTAATTGACCAATCAAAATGCATTTCGGTGAGCGCGTGAAAACGGTCAAAATAGGACGGCTTTTCTCGAATTCGCCTTCTGTGTTTCGAGTTTCATTCCTGCCTCGTTATCGTGACCGACAAAATAAGAAAGAAAAAAAAAAGGAAAAAGAAAAAAACAACGAACAAACGAAACAATAGGTAACAGCTATTACGTCAGATGGCCCCCTAAATTATCTCAGAATAAGGTAAACGGAAAACGACTCGTTTAACCAACTTCCTCGTGCGCGCGCAAAAAAGAAAATGAAAAGATATTAAAAGCAGAACGTTCCCTCTACACAAGTAGCCGAGGGCCAAGTTGTCTGATGTTGTCTCGTGTCTCTTCTTTATGATGTGCACTGTAGCAGATCATTTTCGCCCGGCACTTCCTCGTAAAGAGCCGTAGTCCGTTCCACATCATGGTGGTCCGCAGCGGACGTTAACGAGCCACACCGGCTAATGTAGCGCTGCGAAGCGTGTCACGTGACTCTCTGCGCCTCCTCTCCCGAAAGTCACGTGACACACACGTGGCATGGGGTTGGTTCCGATGGTTCGTGTAGCGTCTGGTGCGGTCCATCGTGATTGAGAACGGAGCGCCGACGAGGCTTATTCCACGATGCATTCGCGTGCTCAGATAAATGGCCTTAGCTAGATCGTAAAGACAGAAGCAGAAAAAGAGGGACGACTTTAACGTCCGACCTTGCGGTACTAATTTTGAGCGAAAAGTGCTACGTTTCACTCTGCTGGACAATTACCACATAGATTAGACAAGGCCTGCGAATCACGTCATCGTTTGGGAAAGGGGGGGGGGGGGGGCGTTGCCGCTTGCAACTCCACGTCCCCCAAACGTGACGTCATTCGCAGGTCGCCCCAAGCGGCAAACTTTAGTTTGCCGCAAGTCCGCTTGGCGTCCGTCTTGGCGTCGCCGCGCGCTAGCGTCGCGTTCGTAGTGAGGCTCTGCGAGGCGCGTTGGCGGCGACGCGGACGTTGGGTAGCGCCATTTTGAGAGCGAGAGAGAAAAGGGGAAAGGGCTACCGGCGCTTTCCCCCTTTCTGATTGTGTAGAAAGAGTGGAAGTCCCGGATGAGAGGCTTGGCCGGTGTTGGGCGTCTGCAGTGCCCCAACTTCGTTCGCGCTTTCTTCTACGTTTCAAACTCCCAAACTTAATTAGAGTCATGGTCTTCGATGGCGACAGTCCCCCGGTCATCGCGACACCATTGCTGGGTGATAGGGTGCACGAATAACGACAGAAAGCGTCGAATACTGTCCGAGGACCTATGTAGCTTGCATGAAATCCGCATGACTGGAAATGATGAACCATTTATACATTTTTGCTTGCAATGGGCCTACTTCAACGTAGCCGCTTTTAGTTGTAATCAACAAGTTATACACGAAACGGGAACCTCAATTAACTTTGTAAACGCCCGGAGCTGGTACATATCGTCTTGCTCTGCTGTTTTTATCTTCGTGTCTCTGTTCTTCTATTTCCTTGTAAATGAACGACGAAGACGCTCCAGATGTACTTTTATCGAACCGCAGAAAGCCTCGAAGCAGCCACGAATTATCTTACTATTTGATGCAATATTTTGGGTACTCACCTCCAATTTCTATAGCTGGCACGCTCGCTGCCGCTGTTCCCCCCGTTGCCACACTGGCGGATGCCATGACTCAAACAAAGAAACGTGCACACTGGGCTCGAAAACGCAGATCGCAACACACGAGACGTTCCCTGCTGCGACTATCAAGCGCCTCAAAGCGCCTTAGTCAACGGAAACAACCCACCAGCGGCACTCCAAGGACGCTTTTGCCGGCTCCCTGGTATCGCGCAGAAGATCTCGATTAAAAAAAAAAAAAAAAAAAAAAACAAACAATAGAAATACGTTTTCAACAATTTCCAGCCTCACCCGGGGGCGGAAATGAGCCTTCAACTAAGTGTTGTAGATGATAAAATCGAGTCAGTCACCACTGCAAATTATCACTATTTATCACTATTAAGATAAACTCAGTTACAAAATTTTACAAGCTGAAACAGCAGTTATCACGAGAAAACTCGCACGCACATTGCGAGCGCACCCCATGTTCATCGGCGGTACAGCATTCGGTGCGCGCTCCATTCACGAAATGTTCCGAGCGAAGTCGAGAGGATGGCGTTGAGGAAACGCCTTTTCGGTTTACGGACGCAATCCACTGCCCCCGGAGACAGGGGTCATGTGGAAAGTGATAAAGCTCAAAGATATTGCAGCCGCTCTCGCCTTGCTGGGTTCCTTGCAAGCTACATATGTCCTCGGACAGTATTCTATGCTTTCTGTTTTTATTCGTGCACCCTATGACTCAGCAATGGTGTTCCGATGACCGGGGGACTGTTGCCATCGAAGCCTCTTGCTCTAATTAAGTTTGCGAGTTTAAAACAGAAAAGAAAGCGCGAACGAAGTTCGCGCACAGCAGACACCCAACACCGGCCAAGCCTCTCATCCGGGACTTTCACTCTTTCTACACAATCAGAAAGGGGGAAAGCGCCGGTAACCCTTTCCCCTTTTCTCTCTCGCCTTTTTTCAGTAAAACGGTCTATACACCTTTTCCGTCTAACCTCGACCCAGCGCGTAACGTGCGTAGCCTCGACTCGGCGACTCGGCGCGCAGCGGGAATAGTTCTTCCGGTTCTAACACTTCCGGTATGCGGGAGCAGGCCTAGCCGGCTGGCAAGATGCTGAAGTTGTGCGCGTTAAATGGGGTTTGAAGCCCTTGACAGCGAAGTGAGTTGTAATAAGGTGGGTTAATACGTCGATGTATCATGTCCGCGCATATTTGGTCATCGGGCTGCAACATGCGCAGTCGTTGGCTGCAGCAGCAATTTCCGAAAACGGAAAATAGCGCGCGACAAATTGTGCACCGAACACAAGAAGATCGCAAAGCGAATGCGGCTGTAACATTCACTTGACGTCACTCGCTAGATGCGCTGGCATCGGCCACCACGGTCGCCATCTTCGAGGTCTCCTTTTATCCCACGTAGGTGTCAAGTGCCGTGTGGCCGGACCTTTCAGCGTGGGTTAGCAACATTTTAGAACTTTAAAGGGTCTTTTTGGCCGAAACTATGGCTTATTCTTAGACTTTGGTGCTTTTAAAGCGCCGTGGGAATATTTTTTTTTGTGTGATTTAGTTCGTTTATGTCGCTATCGGACTTTTCCACCGCGGCCGCGTTGCTCCATCGGCTCAATTACGCGCTCCGTGTCGCGCGCCGTGCCCACGGCGGTAGCTCTTTTACAAGAACTGTGATTTTATACTTTGGTGCTTTTGTAGCACGGTGTGATTACTCTTTGTTTTGTTTTGCTAGTTCCCTTATTGTTTTTTCTCTAGTGGATTTTCTGCACTACGGCCGTGTAACCGTGTTGCTCCATCGCCTCCGCATCGTTCGTCGTGCCTTCGGTGTTTGTTCTGTGCAGAAACATACCGTGCGGCTCACCGAGTGCGCAGCTAATGAAAAATGCGTCGCATTTTTTTATTAGCCTGAACGATTTAAAAACCGCATGCAAGCGATTTGGCGAGCGACGATACAAGCGACGGCGACCCGCTTCGCTGTCGCTCGGTCACTCGCGCGACAAGGCAAACCGCATGAAAGCGACGGAAGCAAACGACCAAAGCGGTGAGTGATAAGTTTTCTAAAAATCTAAAAACCGAGCTACGCGAGGAGCGACAGTGAAGGGTGAACCGAATGTAAGCGATTTAGTGAGCGACGGCGACAGCGACGGGAGTCGGCGACGAGCGACGGAGATTTCTCACGGTCGCTCGTCGCGTCGTCCGGTTTTTAGATTTCTGGAAATCGTCGCTCATAGCCTTGGTAGCTTGCTCCCGTCGCTTTTATTCGGTTTGCCTCGTCGCGCGAGTGACCAAGCGACAGCGAAGCGGGTCGTCGTCGCTTGTCTCGTCGCCGTCGCTCGTCTTGTCTCGTGGCTCGATCGCTGAATTGCTTACATGCGGTTCAGCCTTTACCCACGGTACTCGGCGGCAACAAGGGAATTAAAACGGCCCGCCCCCGAGGTAAACTGTTTTCTCTATTCTGTTCAACGAAGCTGCTTCAACGATATGAAATTAGCACACACTACCAACTGACGACCGCATACACAAGCCAATCAAACGTCAAATAGCGACCTCGAAGTTGGCGGATCGACGGTGGCGCTCCCTGGCAAAATCGAACCTGCAGGCTCCGCCAATACCATCTATACACTCTGCATCGCTTCCCCGCTGATATAAGCCGGGAAGCGATGCAATATTAGCACATAAAAAAAGCAAATAGGCAGTATAGAAACGGACATCCACAAGTGCAGTAATAGGCCTCGACAAGTCAAATGTAGAACGAATTTTGCAGCTTGTGGTGCAAATGTAAGACCCTGGGTGTAATGATTGTTACTGGCTACTCAAGTTTTGTTTTTCATTCCGTTCATTCCTACGAGGATGTGCACTATAATTTTGTGTGTTGCTCGGTAGCGACGCGCGTTAAAGTACGTTAATGGGAACAATACGAAAAGAGAGCGCAAAATCGTCGTCGTCCTCCTCCCCCCTTTCACCCCCATCTCATGAATAGTTCCGACGCATCTGGGCGTCATACGAAGTAGAAATGTCCCGGTAACTAGCGATCGTACCTCGACGGTGCACCATAACAATAAACCGTCCGGTCCGCGTCGCCAACTCCCATTGTGAGTATTTCTACTTATAAACGATGATACTTCTATGCCCAGGGTCGCCCTCGCTCGCGCATAGAAACCCTCCATTTGTCATTCGCAGAAGGCTGTCATTCTTCACAAACAACAACACGCGAAGAGTAAACACTGGTAAACGTCCCCAGGAAAAGTGAATATGCCTCCGATTTCAATTACCGGCGACGCTGGCGACAATCCTCTCGGGGCTGTTGGCGCAACAACGGGCGCCATGAAGGCGAATAAACACGCCAGAACACACGAATAATTCACACTTTCAATAACAAACAAATTAAGAACTCACTAAAGGGAAAACAATGAAAATACGATGCACGGGGTCAATGGGGACAACGCGGGAGCTAGGAACAACGCTGCTCTCCGCATACCAAAATGGGCGCACAACAACCGTACGCCAGACGGCGCGGCTGTCGCTGCAACACGCAAGATGGCGACGACTACGCGGAAAAGGTGTATTGGGAGAGCAAGTCGTCTGCTTCATGCGCAGGGGTGGCGGTGACGTCAGGACGACGTCTAGTTTGGATTGGCTTTGGCTGGAAGAATAATGGATAGACATCAATGCTAGATGCTATGCTCAGCTCTATTTTTCAATCAACCAATAAAGCTCGGCGTTCTACATCATCGCAACCCCCTGTGCGAGAAACAGACGAACTTTTGCTCCGCATAGAGGCGCCGCTGCGGGGAAAATGGCTGAAGCCTCGAAAGGGGAAAAGGTCAAGCCTTGTCTTCTGTAGGTGGTATTGGCTGGACGCCTTGTTTCGAAATGTCATTGGCTTATAGGGTTCGCGTGCCGGCCTTTTTCTAATACATAGGAAGTGAGGCAGAACGGATGTGGCTCTAAGTAACGAGTTTTACCCAACCAGAGGAGAACCTCTCATTAGTTGGAACGCGCACGCTCCCTCGAAAGGGGGAAAAAAAAGAGTTAAGAAGTTTTTTTTTATGTTTGAAGTCTTTTTTTTTTTTTTGTGCGTGTGACGCGAATTTGAACGGTTGTGTGGCCTCGAGAAAACGTTATTTTTGCTGTTCATTAGGTTTTGTCCGTTTAAAGGAACTGTAAAACAATTTAGGACTTTGTGAGGATTCCCTTGGAATCCCTGTAATCCTTTTAAAATACCCGTAAGGGAAAGCTTAACTACATAAAAAGTAGGACCGCGTTGTCGGTTAAAAGAGAAAGAAACAAGAAAAACGATACTATTATTATGGTTTTAGTCTCGCAGCAACGCTACCATCTTGTAAAAGAGGTGCACCAAGGATGGCTCGCTTTCTTCGTCGACGCGAAGGGTATGGTAAGTTCTGAGCATTTACTTAGGCAATGGGATTGCACCATGAACCGATAAGAAGACCGAAGAGGAGATTCACGAAGCGAGGAGCGTGAAGGTAAAATAAGTAGGGTGATCAGACGTCCCGTTTTGGCCGGGACAGTCCCGTTTTTGAGGTCCGCTTCTGCCGTCCCGTCCTTTTGTCCCAATAAAGAATCGTGTCCTGTTTTCGCAGAAGTGCATAGTTTCGAAATTGGCACAAAGCGAGTTGAAGCAAACCGAAAGTATGCCTACTTGTTACAAGTATATTTTACGAAAAGATAAAAAAAAAACCGTAGTTACTTTTAAATATTTACGCACAGTAAAATTTAGAGAACTGTTCTTGCCCACAAACACTTTTTCGCTCGCAAAAACCGGTGTGTAGACATTGCTTTTTTTTTTTTACTTACTGAAAATAGCACGCATGTGGTATGTTAACGTTTTGAAATAGCAGTTATTGCATTAAACTTTTTCTCCCAATCTCAATTCGCCCTTCCCCCCCTCTCACCCTGGGCTGGGATGTCCCGTTTACAACCTTGAGGAATATGGCCACCCTAGTAATTAGCGACGCCTCGCGCTTCTTCAGCTGTGAGAGACTATGCGGGCAGAAACGGAGGGAGAGGAGGCGCGATCGACGAGCGCACTGAAGACAAAGGCTGTTATAGCTTTACCCTTGCCCGCTAATCGCTCCAGCCAGGGCTCGGTGTTTTACGTGCCCGAGCGCTCTCGTTTCCCTCTCTCCCTCAGTTTCTGCCCGCACAGAGTCTTATACTCTAGTTTTAAACGCAGGTTATGTAGGTTAATAAAAATAGTTATAAACGCGTTGCGGAGCCCCTCTTCAGCTGCGATTCCAATGCAGCATACAAGAGGTGGTCCGAAGGCGCTGTCTGAAGCGTGTTGCAAATTCCTGGGGTTGGTCGTGTCATATGCGTCATGCAGAAATTGTGTGCACACACGTTCGGAGTGTGTACGTGTATGTATGACGCTCACACGCTTCGCTTTTCTGTGTGTAACGAAGGTCCATACGCACATTCGCATTTGAACGTGTTTGAGTGCGCTTGCGGTGCGACGCGCGCTTTCCTGCAACGCTCGGTAGCGCGACGCAAGCGAGTAGAGACTCGTTCAACTTTCCCAAGCGTTGCGGTGCGTTCGACCAATCAGAAGCTGAGAGAGGAGACGAGGGTGTCGTGTTCGCTCGCGCCACTCGGCCGACTCGGCGAAACGGATCCGGTTCTCCGCTCGCAGTGCTTGCTTTTTCCTTTTGGGGAGCGGTGGGGACTGCTTTTTCCAAGGCTGCCATGTTCAAGTTGGGCAAAATGTCGGGGAAGCCAGCGAGATTGTTCCAAGACCGAACACTTCGACGTTGTCGCTGGGCGCCGCCATGTTGCCGTGGATTTCGCTTGCTATTGGCGAGCCGCTACCGACGATAGCGCGTTCTTATTGGCCCTTGACTGCGGTTGACCGCGTGTCAGCGTAACTGTGTGTATACAAGCTTGGCGCAAGCGCTCTTCGCATCGACGCGTTCGCTTGCCGCTACGTGACGCACCGCGCTCAAACGCAAATGTGCGTATATGGACCCTTATACGCGCGGAATGACGCGAGAGTGTGCGCTCGCTGTAACATATGTTGGGGTACGGCACACTTGATGCTTTCAGAAACCGTCGCGCGCATGACGAACGGCTGAAAGTTTCGGAGGTACACGCTAATTACTTCGCGTTCGATCTTGCGTACGCAGGAAGACCGTCACGGGGGCAGCGAAGTACACGTACGTATTTTGGCAGCGTTTACGTCGCGCTGACGCCGCTCATACATCGAGCAGACGACACGCGTGATCGCTGCGGACACGACGAAAAAGTTAGAGACTAACTCAGTGACGTCACACCACGGCGGTGGCGCTGCTGTCGGTGCCGCGCATGCGCAGATGTTTCCTCCTCCCGAATTCGGTTTCTGCGCAACGCGCAAGGCGCGGATGCTTGTAAACACTGTGGTGTATACCTGCGGACGCGCCTCGAGTATTTTCAGCATCATACGTATGCTTCATTTTTGCCTGTGGGAAGTTTTTGTACGACTAACCATGATTGTAATGCAAAGAAGAAACAACCCTTGTACAGTGTCTGAAAACTGTCTTTCCTGTGGTGTGTTAGCAGTGTCACTGGGGCGTTATAATAAAGTGGGTCGTGCGCTAATAAAATAAAAAAAAACAAAAAAAAAAACAGGGTTATTTAGAAGGTAAACTGAAAGTATGATTTTCCGTTATATCTTTAAACAGCTTCCGCTTTCCATCAACGGCTCTTAGATATCGAGGCCGTAATGCCCGAGCTCTGACGTCACCTACGAGAGGCCAACGCGGGGTACGGATCGGACGAGAGTGATGAGTCAGCGTTTGGCTGGCTGGGACGCTGGAGCGTTCTCGCTTATCGAACACGAATCCCAGCCGAACGCTGACGCGGTCCTTGTGTCCAATGTGTGCACCACGTTGGCCTCTTATAAGTGACGTCACAGATTGAGCTTCGGCCTTGCTCATCTTGGAAAAGTTGACGGAAAGCGGAAGGTGAAAGAGAACCAGGAAAAGTAGGAAAGGAGGAGAAAATAAATGAGCACGCTAAGCGCATGATCGCCCGTAAAATAAAAAGGCTTCGCATACGTCGCGTGACAACGCGTAATCTTTCTTAAAGTTAGACGCCAAAAACAACAAGGGCACAAGAAGAGATGCAGGCTGGAGCGATACGGGGTTTAATGGCAAACAAGCTACCAGCTTTTTTCCCATTTCTGTTACTAAAATCGTAACGCGATAAAAAACAGAGAGAGAGAGAGAGAGACTCTTAATTCTGAATTGCTCGACGTTTACGCAGCCAACATTGATCAACCCGAACACCGAGAGAAAATCCAATTTGTTCCGAAGGTAACGGAATTTCGACTGGGGTAGGGGGACGTGCAATTGCAGCACTCGCGAGTCGTAGAAATAAATCCTAAAGATAATTTAATAACAATCCTTATATTTCCGCGATATTTGGACGTTTCTTTGGGGAAGGCAGGAGTCATGTCTTGGAGGAGGGTGAATTTGGCTGATAAATTATGATTTTTGTTTTAAAATATATTCCTGCATAGGTCATACACTTTTTTATTTATACAGAAATTATATTTTATCAGCCGAATTTTTCTAGAAAATCGTCACAAAGGACGGTCACAAGGCACTTTGACGTCATGTGACATCATGTCATCGTTCGAAGTTGTGACGCCACGTGACACTTGACGTCACGTGTCATCGTGACGTCGTGAGAAACCGTGACGTAACCGATTCATGTGACGTCATTATATCGTGTGGCGTCACAGTCACGTGGTGTTACGACGTCACGTGACGTGACAAACACGCCTCGCATGTGCCCACGTCTCACACACGCATGCGCGGTATCTCATTGCAAGTAATCAAGGTACTTGAAATCGATTACTTTCTGGAGGAATTTCGCAATCGTTTGATTACTTTTATTGGGGTAGTAGTCGCCAGAGTCATTTCATCACCTTTGGAAGTATTACAATTACTCGTAACTGTTGCTATTTTCTCCCTCCACTTTCGAATGACATCCTTTGTTTCTACAAGTTTCCTACCCATGAATCCACGAACCACATGTGTCCGACAGCAAGGTTGTCGACCAAAACTTGTGGATTGAGAAGACAGTACAAAGGCCCGTTTTTAAACTGCCAGAAAAATCTGTTTTCAAAGCGTGAATTGATAGGAGAGGTAAGGGTCGGTGACCTTGAATTTCAAGTAATCGAGTAATCTAATCGAATACTGTTTAACCAGGAGTAATGGTAATTGATTAGTTTCTTCCGACTAAAATGAAAAAGACTGTTCGCAACCCGTTCTGTATTCCCCGGTTTTTATCGCCAAGATCAAGCTAATGTCAATTTTAATAGACGAATGTTTTTTTATGTGGGTTTATTGCTACGCGGATACCGTCTTTATTGTGTGTTTATTAAAATCGGCAGACATTAAATGGCAGGTTAACTGTCACAATTGGTACGATAATTAACCTAAGTATGTTGGTTAACTTCTTATTTGATGGTTGGATGGGTCATAATACAATTGTAGTATTGGAGGCAATTTCTGTGAGTGGCTAAACCAAGTTTTAAGAATACGCGAAACTGAAATGTTTTTTTTTTTTTTTAGATATTTATTGCTTTGTTTTCGCGTATCTCCGCCGAATTTTAAATTTGCGGGCAAAAAGAGCGTCGCAAGCCCTGCCCACGGTGGCCCTGCCTAAAGACCCTCGATATTTCATTTTACGAGTAAAGAAAATTGATATAAATGACAAAGCACATTCCGCTGGAACAAAATGGCGGCATTCAGTTCAAACCCCCGCTGTGCGCCGCCATTCGCTTCGTAAAATCTGCACCGTCACGCAATCGGCGCCTCCAAGAATGTCGCTACTCGTTATACCTAGGAACTTTATTCGGGGCAACATTCTCGTGCTCGTAGCTTCGGCTTCGCTCGCACATAGAGAAAATGAATCATAGCTGTTTTCGGAAGAAGAAAAGAACACACAGCAGGGCGTGCGCTGGTCGGTTTTTGGAGATGTATTACAAGGCTTATGAAGTGCCACTGTCTGAACGTGCGACATTTTCTTTTATCCCACTCGGGCAATAGCGTCATGGTAGCTGCGGCCAGGAGAAAGGGTGCGCTTTCTAAATATTCAAAACCATGTATACTCAGAACCGACACGGACCGTTTTATGCTGCGATACTAAACAATCCTCCGGACTTGAGAAAAAAAAAAATGATTATGTTTTGTAAGAGACGCACAGAATGTACGTGTTGCTAACGGTCACGTGTTACGTCACATGACGTCATAATATCACGTGACGTCACGGTGCCATGTGACATCCATGTAGCTATGAGTGTATATAAAAAAAAGGAATACGGGCTACTTTCATCATCTTACGCGGTCTCCAAAGGGGAAATATTCGAAAATAGGCGGATGAATGCACCGTACTTGATCGTGTGGAACAAAGGTTACGGAGCCGCTGAAAGACTTATATACTTATAATAGGATCCATATGTGTGTATCGTTGGGATCTGACGCTGGAATCTTACGTAACAATTTTCTCATGGAGATGAGCGCACCAGACCATTTTGAGCTGGTACGCAGAAACAAAGAAAAACGTTCCGCATCTTGGTATGCGAACGCAAATGGAGACAAGGGACACACAAAAACGCTTTAGACACGCTCCCCTAATTCTATCTATGATCTGCATTTCGGTTCCGAGGCGACGGACGTACAGCTCTACGTCTGCTTGCACGGTCGGTCGGCGTGTACGACGGCGCCGCATTACCGTCTGCTACACACGCTGCTTTCGTCGTTCGATTGAGCACGCCTAATTTAACGGCGAAGCGCGTTGTGTCGCCTTTGTCGCCACTGCTGTAAATGTAGGTCGTAACCGTTGTTGAACACAGCCGAATTCACCCTTGGTTGCGTCCGAAACTTTAATGATACTTTTATCTACGTCGGTGTTTTTCTCTCTTCAAAACCAAAGTTTGCAACGAGACATATCGAAACAATTTATTTATTGTCTACGTTGAAAATAAGAATAATAAACGATAAAGAAAGGAAGAAAAAAACTACAGGAAATAAATTTTTTTGTCCGTGTCCCTGACCAAGCGAGAGAAAGAGACAGAAAGCGTCACGTTCTGTGCTTACGTCGAAGTGTTAAGTTCCTTTTGATGACGTCAGTGTCATGTGACGTCATCACTAATGTCCTTAAACCTTAACCCGCGGCCATACTGCTAATACTTCATATAAGCGACAGTCTGCGGCCAGTGTCACAGGCGTGTTCCTTGTATGACAACCCTGCCACATTGGTCATACATAGGCTGTCTGTAGAGGCGTTTGAAGCGTACCTATACGTTTGTAGCAGACAAGCCTCCAAGACGCTAGGCCTGTCCGCAGAATTTTCTCATACATCTCCGCAGATAACTCCGTGTCTTTTGTATGGTGTTTGTCATCAATGTGAATGCGGCTTTCAGCTCTACGAAACCTGATGTGACTGCTCGCTTTCGGTTGTACACGTATCTCGGCATGAACATTGTTTCGTACATTTCCTATTATACTATTTTCTCTTCTCTTTACAAACTTTTTCAAACCGAAAAACATAAAAAAAAAAGAAACATAAAAAAAGGGTATTCTTGCAGTGCTCTTCCAAGCTGATGGCGGAAGCCATGTCTTACATTTCCTTGCTAACGTTTCCGTTGGAGGCTAACGTTTCCGTTAGAGCCTAACGCTTCCGTCCGAGACTAGCGTTAATTAATTTAAGGGTATACGAAACTGCCGGGGGCTGCCTCCAGGGCGGCCGGCGCAAGACGGCTGGGCAGAGGAAGTGAGCTGTCGTGTACGAACTTCCGGCGACGGAAGAAAGCGGTCCATGTCCGCTCGCGCACAATACAACTCGATGCTGAAAGCGAGGCTGCCCTTATTTTTATTGGGTGTTTTTTTTTTTTTTTTGCTTTTGTTCGAGGAGGGTGTGTGGAGAATTCTAAATGCGCAATGAAAAGCTGCGGGATCGGCTTTCTTCATCTGTCAGGGTCAATCTCACGCTCTCTTTCTATAGTGCTCCGAGAAAGTCGTCTGCTATGGGCGCTGAGCGGAGCTCTGACGTAAATGCGTGACGTGGCGTTCCAGCGACGTCACGTTTGCGTCAGCCGTGTGTGGCGCTCATTTATTGGATGTGGCGATTCCCTGGAGCATGTTCGCAATGTGTTTACTTCATGCAAATGTCTCCAGACTGTTTTTGTAGGAGCAATGTGACAAGACTGCCATACAAGTATGTTAGTATGCACGACGCAGTTGGCCTCGGGTCTGATGGTGATTTTGCGAGTTAAACGAGTCGGAACCGTTTCAAGCAAGAAGGACACCTCGGACGGTGTCTTCAGACTGTCTTCAGTATGATGTATTGACAGTGTAACCGCGGCTTTAGAGTGACTAGCCTAGTTTCTATTTCAAGCTTACTGAAAAGCTGCAGTGAAAAATTGGCTTCAAACTCGATATTGCGTAAATCGGTATGCCATTGTAGATTTTATGTTGGATCACTCATTAACTTGAAATGAATTTTGAAGATATAATTTTTCTCCTTTTTGTTTTAGCGGAAACCTGTTATTGATAGAGCTACCGTTAAGCCTGAAACTTTTGTTATTAGCCATCTGGACATAGGAGTATATTATGAAAATCTGCTGACCAGCAAACAATTAAGAGGTGATATTATAATACCAAACTAAAAAAAATTAAGCAAGAAGTTTACAAAACGATTTACCATGCAGTATGTGGTACTTTTTGTAACGAACCCCTAAATACAGACCAAAACGCAGAGCAGAGCAGCCTCTCGGACTTTATAAACAACTGCTGATCATTTCCTTTTTGCTGCTGTTGGTGCTTCCATTTTTCACGAGTAGCCAGCGAAATTACCCACTTCGCAGCATCATGCGGATGCTTGCCACGAAGGTACGGTTTTGCGAACCGAAGATAATTGCGAAATCGAGAAGAATATATGTTTACTCATGAACGTAAAATTGAAAGCGCCGCTTGCTATTGTGCGGCCTTCCCATCGGAAGGTAAGTATAGCCAGCAAACTAACCTCCATTTTTCACCGCAATTGTTAGTATCATGACCATAAGTTAATGCCACCGAATTATGTTTGTCGAACTCGAAAAGAGAAGAAAGCAAGCAACGATTTCGCTGTTGCCTTTAACCGAGACTCATAACCGCAGGCGTTTTATTTAATTTTTACCTTTTTCTTTCTTTACTATTTTTTTCTGAACATTTTCCAGGAGAAAGTAAGTGGGTACAATTAAATGAAGCAAAAAATAAAAAGATCCGATTGCGGGTTTCACAGCGCTCCCAACGGCAGTGCCCGCAACATGCATGCCTCCGACGTGGGCGCGTGAATTTAAGAAAGCTTGCACTCGACTCTTGCAGCACGAATTGCAAATAAAAGGTTAATTAGTGCCTTAAATAGTCCATTATTTGCGCCGCTAAGTCGCGGTCGGAGCTGCGTGGTTTGAAATGCCGTAGCAGCAGGATCTTACGAGAAAGCAGGGTGATCATCGCGCGTATGAAAACTTGTATAGTCTCTCCAGCATGTTATTACTGCTGCGCAGTCAATAAGGAAGTCACGAAGTGCTAAGAAGCCTGTACACAATTGCGTGAACATTGACGCCCTGTTTTTTTTTTTTTTTTTTTTTGATGCCGTCGGGAAGTTTAAATAACGCCGCATTTTATCGATAAGGCTATAACGATGTGGTAACCCGGAAGGCAGAACGCTGACTGTCCTCTGTTGAACTGGTTTCCTTACTCTATTATTACAGGCGTTGTTATTAGTGTTATAAATGACTCGTTCGTTTTGTGTGTATAAAAGTAACGATGTGCGATTATTATTTCTTTTTTTTTTGTAAGATAATTGAACGGAAATTTTATGGTTTTTACGTAATTGGCGGAGGTATTTCGTGCAAGCAACGAACGTTGGACAGCGCGGACACTATACTACGTTCCGTTCTCATATTAGGATGGACAACGGTGCACGCTACACGAGCCATTGTAGCCAATCCGGTGCCTCGTGAGGGGTCACGTGACCCCTCGAAGGGCTGCAGCGACGCGCGGGGTTTGTGCTCAGGGGACACGTTATTGCTAAAACCTGTCAGTTGCGAGTGAGCGCTCGTCCGTCGTTTGTGTTTCTTACTTTGTCCTCGTCTTTTGTGCGCTTTTAAAACCAAGATGAATAACTACCAACGAGTCCAACTTTCCACTCTACTGATACGTTATTGGCTGGGACGGCTCTCTGGGATGGCGGGTAGCGTCCGCCGGAGGCCCATCGTTCCAGCCGAGGTATATATACACTGTTGCGGCAGGAGGCGCTGCTCGTAATTTTTATCTCTTTTTCTATCCCGGCGAATTATGCGGAGGCCACCGCGCTTGGCGCTCAACTAAGCGTCGGCAGGCTTTATTAGATTACCGTGTTGTTGGCAGCGTTTGTGTGCGCAACACATGACAGGCTATATAGTACAGAGAGTTTCCGAGAAAAGAGAACCGTGTTTTTTCGGCCCGCGGATAAATAGAGTACGCATCGTAGAAAGCTCAGACTCTGTGAGGATTTGAAGCTATATAGTGGTTGGGATGGAATGCGAAAGTTTGAAAACATTTATGCGTTACCTGAATCGAAAGACAATTGAGAGAAACGAAATTTCTCGATGAGACGAGGTCCACCTAAGCCTGATGTTGTCAAAACGAGAAATGGTATTGTGAACGCTTGTGGGATTTATATCAACGAGAAACACTTGTCATCAGAAAACGTAATTATTGTTTTTTCTCGCTGACAATATTAGACACTGCAAGGGTCCATAATGCCATTTCTTGTTTTGACGACATTAGACTTAGGTGGACGCCTGCTCACAGAGAAAATTCGTTTTTCTGTTATTTTTTGTATTTAGGAAACGTCATGTTCTCAAACTTTCGTGTTCTAACTTTCTAGAATGCATCGTATATTTTCACGGGCAAAAAACACGGTTTCACTTTTATTGGGAACTCCCTGCATATTCTTTTCCAGGGGATCGCAGTCAACAGAGAACGCCGCGACCTTAAAAGGTTAATTTTTTTATATTTTTTTATTAGGTGTGTGCAGGGATGAAGAGTATTTTAATGCGCGTCGCACATTAATAGGACCGTGCAACGATACTGAGTTCGAACTATACTAACTGCATATCGCTATGGCAAAAGGAAAATAGCGCAAACATACGCATGTAGTGACATCGCTTACAGCGCTTATGTGCACCGGACATTGTCAGACTTCGTCGATTTCCTTCACCACACCAATATGCCATAGAATGCTTGTCAGATAGCAATGTGATTCGCTCAAGAAAGCAGGCGAGCGAACCTGCCGGTACAGCTTTTGAATCGATAGCATTTATGGGGCCAGCGTCGGGGATTTTGTGTCCGAGGCATATGTGGCCTCGATGACGTCACACTATCACGTGACCTCGTGACGGCTGCGCATTTAGAACTCTTTCGAGAAATGCCATAGATAGAGCCATTTTTTTTTGTTGGAGTTGCTAGTTGCTGTCTATTTTCCAGAAGTAGCACTGTTGTACTTCGCGAAACAAACAGGCATTTGGATGAAGAGCGGACCTGGACCCATCTCGACTACGTGTTCGGTGTCGTATGGGAGTTCTAGTTCGCCGTGAGCTCTCTATATATGTTGGTCTGCCTTCAAGCCTTTCCGCTTCTCTCCGTTCGTTTCAAAACTACGTAATACCCGCCGACCGACCTTTTCTATGACTAAGCATCAACATAATCTGCTAAATTTGGCAAAAAAAAAAAAAAAAGAACACACCAAAAACAAACATTGCTTGCCAAATTTAGCAGACGGTAATGTCGTGACCAGATGGGGTGACTAACACGATAACTTCAAGCGGTCACATGACAACCTCACGCTGATGACGTCGATTTCTTTGACACCATTAATGGGGCGCTTTTGGGTAGAAATTCATTAGAATTTTTTTTTTAATAAAGCAAAACAATTGTACGGAAAGCAAATAGTATTTTAGAATAGTTACGATGAGTGGAAGTTACCTCTTCTTTTTACGTTGACAGCGAGATTTTTTTATCGAGAAAGAGAGAGGGAGAGAGAGAAAAAGAAATGGCAACAACAAAAAACAGGAAACATTTATTATCGCCTGTCCATTCTAACCGTGCTGCGCTTTGTAAATTTGTTTCTACCGCTTGTGCGCTTCGACGTTTCATTTTCACTCGCGGTACAACCTGTTTATGCATCAGCGACGCCTGCATCGCTTTAAATCTACAGCCACTTCGAAATATTATTATAAAAAAAATAACTATATATGAAAGCTGAACGTGGGTAGAGGGATGATATAGAACAGACCCCGAGTTTAAGATAGCGATACTCACGCAGCATTAAAGAGCCATATCTCAAGTGGATCCTTTTATGTTCGATTATACACTTTCTGTACTTTTTTGCTCTCTCAATTATCTGAGCGTGCCACACACCCCGCAACCGGCCGTTATCTCTCGTAGTCGTCGCAGAGCTGCTGCTATGAGAAATGCGCGCAGCGATGGACTCAGTCCCCGGCGTTCGTTAATTTGCCCCCATCTCCAAGTCCATCTCTCTTTTTTTTTTCTTTTTGTTCACTGGCATATGTTTTGTCTCTAACGCTGTCGACTTTGTGGTGTGTAGCAGGTCGGCTTCGTAGCTTATCTGCTAAAAGCAGTGCTGTGTTTCAAGTCGGACCTCTTTCTCTGACGGCAATTCTTTTGTTTTCGTCGACGTTGCGGTCTGCTGGCAGACGAGGGAAAGGGGGGGGGGGGGGGGTGATTTTCGCAATTTCCGTTACTTAATCCTCCGTTCATTTGTTTTCCTTAGTTGGTTCTGTACCTTTACACATTGTTTTTTTTTTGCGTTGTATTTTTGTTTTTACGACGACAGGGATACTAATTGGGTTCTTTTCTAGACTACTTTTCAGCTTAGGATGGACTGCAGGGGATGCACGGAGGAGCTCGTAAACTTTCCGGTATTTATGAGAAAAAGTCGGCGGATGTGTTTTCGGTGCTTGTTCATCTTTCAGATACCGGTGTCTTTCGGCTTGTTTCGTACGGACGCCAAGATGGTGATTAACGGAAGAACCTCCTACCCTAAGCTAACATTTTCGAAAATCAGTGTTGTTCGGTGACCCCTGCATTTTTTTTTTTACACCAACAGTTGTTTGTCGGTATTTTTAAATTAGACCCGATTTTGTTTTGTGTGTTTGAGACCAACAAATGTCTATCGTAGGGAGCCTTCATGTGCGTAGAGGCAGCATGCTCTCGGGTGCGATCATTAACGCACCTGCCCGTCTGGCTCACGGAGGTGCGTTAATGATCGCACCCGAGAGCACGCTGCCTCTACAAGAACGACACCTTCGGGGCACCTTACAATTCATTACAATAGATGCTCGTGCACCCCAGCCTTTAATGACACTAAGATTTTGGCTAGGTACAAAGATAAAGTGTCGCGGGAATTACACGAGGCGTTTGAAATTAGGACCAGGGACAAGAATTGTATAAGTGACACGTCCCTATCCTTATCTACAAATGAGTTTAAATTTTTGAAACGCGGGCTGAGTAGATATGGTAAACAGGGTTTTCTGGCTATATAACGGTGTGAATTTTCAATAAACTTCAGTTGAGAGTGCGCCTTGTCCTGTTTCCCTTCGTCTGTGCCCCTGTATTCTTTCGGCGCTTTATTGCTCGCAATGAACCAACTGGCCCATATCTCCACTTTACTGCTTGAATGCCATTGTTTGAGAAGAAAACGTCCTTTCTGTTTTTTATTTTTTACATTTTTACTACCGTTTAATTGCCGCTGAGCCCTAGCGTGGGTTACACCGTACTGGCGCAATGCTGGCAGAATAAACCCTGCTGGTCTGCACGGCGACTAAGCATACGTGTTATACACAAGTCTGATGTAGCGTAAGAACTATTGGAGAAACTGCGCTCACAAAATAGAAAAGCGGCGTTCAGTGCCATGCGTCGAATCGCATGGTACCAGATGACTAAGTGAGCATTATCTCACCTAAAAATTATAGGCGCTTTTAGAAAAAAAAAAAAAAAAAAAATTCGAGGACATTTACTCACTTCTTATGAGTTGTGAATGCGAAAGCATGAATGTCGTTCGTCCGCTCCCGTAGTTCGTCTGCGGCGTACTGGCGTGCCGAGGTAGCGGCCGACGGCCGAGCGCGCGTACTCGGGTAGTGGCCGCGCCGCGCTGAGCTCGGCCGTGCAACCTCTCCGGAGTTTGCCCGTGCGAGCTCTGCGGCCAGCTGCTCTCTCTTACCGGCGGCCGGGCCGCTGCGTGCGCTGCGCCGCCATGGAAGAGGGCTTCTCTGGTGGCGTTCCTTGGAACTATACGCTGCGCGAGAGCCAATGGGAACGCCGTTCCTTCATGACGCGCGCCAGCCAATGGGAGACTATCGATCAGATCGCGGCTTCACAGCTGTTGGGACAGGGGAGTTTAGGTGCCGTTTGGCGCGGCTTCAAAGCAGTTGACGTCAATTCGGTCCATGGGACAGTTAATTTACGGAGAGAAAAGACACCGTTTTATTTTCTGTCGAAACACCCCGGTTCACTGTAAAAACAATTCGTTCTTGAAAGGTTTCTTCGACTCCCCAAGAAATCTCTCAGCTCGTGAAAAACCCTTTCGCTTCAAACGCTATCGCCCCCTGGCGTACTAGAAAGGCCACTGGGCGATGAAGAACTCCTTCGCATGAAAACAAAAGGAGCTTAAAAGAACCCCTTATAGGTCTTTTACGAAGAGCCCTTTTAGGGGGCGCTTAAAATAATTTTTTAGGGAGCAAAATATAGACAAGCCGAAAGACCCCTAAAGCCGGCGTCACACTGCTTATACATTCATGCAAAAGACAGTCTGCCGGACATCAGTCACCACGATATCTGTGGTTCAAATGCCGCGTGCCATGTTTCTCTTTGAACTCGTTACCATGCTGTTTTGAAGCACATACCTGGCGGGGCAAAAGAGGCTCTACGGTCTACACAAGATCAGATGTCCACTGGCCATGCCAGGACAGCAGTCAACCAAGCAAGACACGACGTCGCAGCTCACGATTTTCGTGCTCAACGAGATTCCCCGTCAACGCAGCAATCCAGCGTGAGAAAAGGCAAGACCTATACAAAATCCACAGAAGCTACAGCTCCTACTTTGCAGCTAAAGGATGACAAAGAATTTCCAGCACTCCCTGGATCAGCATCAACTTCGCGTGTCGAAGATAAGGAAAATAGGCAGCCCAGGAGGGACCAGCCAAGGGCATCAACCAGGGATCAACCACCTATTTCCGGGGTCAATCTCCAAACCATCACCAACGTTGTCCGTAATATTCTCCGTTCATGGGACTCTCCTATAGCCCAAGCACTGTTAACCATACTAGATGCCATACTTCCGCTTGTTATAATCTGGTGTCATTAGACAAGATTCGTAGAGATGCCACTGTCCTTCAGTGGAATGCGAGAGGCCTTCGAAATCGGCTCTCGGACTTTAGACAATTCATATTCAAATATCCTGTTCCTATTATCGCAATATCAGAGTCGCGAGTGACGCACAGCATCAGACTATCAGGGTACGAGCTTTTTCATTCCCACAGAACAACTGGTCTTAGCCGAGTTTTGGTCGGCATTCCTAAAGGACCTGACATATATTCAACACGATATTCCGTCGCACCCTACAAATGAATATATTGCTGCGACTGTTAAGATAGAGGACATTTCGTTCACAGTTATTGCTAGCTATCAGGGATGGGCAAAATACACGCAAATATGTATCAAAATACAAATACAAAATACTTCACCAAGAATGTATTTAATTACAAATCTAATTACATTTCCAAAAAAACATTTAAATACAAGATACAAATACAACCAAATGTATTTGGTCTCCTCTAAATACTTTTCCAAATACATTTCTCAAAATTTGCGTCAGCGACTTCAGGGCACCTGCAACGGGTTTCTGGGTATCTCATTCTAATTTTGCATCGCACACTCGGGAGTTAGTGTGCGAGGCTCTGTAACGTATTAGAAATATAATCAAAAAAAAAATGTAATCAGCTTGGACGTAATAGGTGAAAAAAGTACAAAGCTTCAAGCAGCTTTTTTGACAATTACATTTTGGTATAGACCAACCAAGAACCGATACGACCAAGACGCGCAGCACTAGAGAATTTTTTTTTTTATTTTTTCAACTCGTACCAGTTACGAAAATCTGGACGACCCGCGCATTTAGAATGTTCCAGGCAAAAATGTGGATGGAAATCAGGCTGGAAAGCATCACAAGTCGTCACAGGCACTTATTTAGTCAGTCTGCCTGTGAACGTCGATTTCGTCACTATTCTTGCCAAGGATGTATTTATACAAGATGTATTTTCGCCCACAAAATTGTATTTAATTACAATTGTATTTGAAATACCCACGTTTTAGTATTTAAATACACACGTCAAATACATTACCCAATTTGTAATTAAATACAAATGCAAAATACACAAAGTATTTGAAATACGTATTTCAAATACTTGTATTTGAATTACTGCCCATCCCTGCTAGCTATATACCTCCTCGGGCAGCCTTGGACATTCAGAGGCTGGATACAATTTTACAGCAAACCCCATCACCCCATTTTCTGACAGGAGATTTCAATAGCCACCACTCATTATGGGGAAGCAGAAAAATTAATGCTCGAGGGCAAGCCTTATTAGACGTTACACTAAAATATGACCTTGCAATTCTTAACGACGGAAGTCCGACGTATTTCAGAGGTGCATCTACGAGTAGCTCTCTAGATTTATCGTTCGTATCTTCACTTCTCGCTGAAGGAGCCAAGTGGTTCGCTGATATTGAAACTCATGGTAGTGATCACGTGCCCATGCACTTACACCACGTTTCAAGGATTGTATTACTTGAAGAGGCGCACCACAATGCATTATACTGACTGGGATATCTTCAAAACAAAACTGGAGTCCGCCTGTACTACACTAACTTAGACAGAAGGATTTGTTGCGGCCATCAACTCTTCAACCTCCGAAGCGACCAAAACTGTCAATATGACGAACCCCCGGACAGCTATTGATGGAGAATACGAACGACTGCGTGCCATCCGCCGGCGGGCTGAACGCAGGGCAAGAAAAACTAAGAGTGCTGAGGATGTCAGGGCTTCTAGGAGAGCACAAAAGCGCGTTCTACGACACTTGGACAAGCTTTCCAAAAAACGTTGGAGGTCTCCTAGTGCCGGCCTTGATCCCAGAAAGCCAGTTACTCGCATATGGCCCATGATGCGAAGCTTGCGTGTTAGGCCGCAGCAAGTTCGTCCCTTCCGGGCCATCGCTTTGAGCCGCCAAGTTTCAGCAGTAACCATAGCCGAGGAATTCTGTGTCAAGATCACCTCCTGCTCTACTCTTATCGACTGCAGAGCGAATACGACAGATGACCACCCATCCGTAAGTGTATGAAATGCTGTTGAAGCATATTTTACTTTAAAAGAACTTGATATGGCACTCTTTGCATCTAACGTCGAGTCGTCCCCGGGCACGGATGGAATACGATACTCAGCCTTACGTCACCTGGGGGAAGCGGCTAGAACCTTCTTGTTAAAGGCCTTTAACTCATCATGGGAAACAGGTATTATACCGAGATAATGGAAAATTGCTCGTGTGTTGCCAATCCTCAAACCTGGAAAGTTTCCCCTAGATATTAATTCGTATCGCCCAATTGCATTAACAAGTTGAATAAGCAAAGTAATGGAACGAATGTTGCTAGCCCGTATCGAATGGGATCTAGAAAATAGAGGATTATATCCCTCGTCCATGAATGGATTTCGACGCGGAAGAAGCAGCATCGACAATGTTATTGATTTAGTGACAAGCATTGAACAAACGAAAACTGTCAACAAGATAACAACAGCTGTATTTGTGGACATCAAATCGGCCTTCGATACTGTAGAACACGGGGCCATTCTTCACGATCTGCGGGCCATTGGCTATGGAGGACGCATATATACGTGGATTGCAAGTTACCTCAAAGAAAGACGAGTGTACATATCGACGCCGGAGGGCAACACTGGTTTTCATGAAATCAAGAGGGGAGTACCGCAAGGGGGGGGGGGGGGGGGGTCCTTAGCCCCATGCTTTTTAGCATTTCTCTAATAGGCCTTCTTAAAATACTTCCTAAAACCGTTCACGTATCCATATACGCTGATGATATCTGTTTCTGGGCGTGTAGTAGGTCTCTCTACATAAACAGAGCAAGATACAGAAAGCAATAAACATCACAGCACGCTACCTCCACGAGCGGGGTCTGCACATATCACCGGACAAATCAGCGGTGATGGCATTCAGCAGAAAACACACGGAGAAATACCCAATCGTGATCGATGGAAAACCAATTAATTACGTCACTGAACACGCATTTCTGGGTGTCACTCTCGACAGGCAACTGACATGGAGCCCTCACATAAAGCGCCTAAAGAAAAAGCTGACCTCGTTTATCGATATGATCAGAATGATTAGTGGGACTAAATGGGGATGTCCTGTCTCTGCGCTAATGGCCCTATACAACGCTCTGTTTCTCGGCCTTATGCGCTACAGTCTTCCTGCTATGCATAATGTATCACGGTCTCTTCTTAAAAAGTTAGAACGTGCCCAAGCACAAGCTCTTCGAGCTTGCTTAGGACTGCCGAAATGCACATCGAATGTGGGAACTCTGGCTGAAGCACGAGCAGTTTCGCCCGCCATTTTAAGGACACAAGAAACGTTGCGAGCTCATCTTCGTCACAAAACTCGAATACATAAACATCATCTAGCAGGTATCACAACAGAGAGACCATCCTCAGGATTTGCCCAGGTAGTCACGCTTTTGCAGGATTATATTCCCAGATCATTTGAAGCGGCTGCAACTCCAAGATATCCGCCGTGGAAATACCCCCACTTAGAAATCAGAACAAGTATCCCAGGGATCACTTCGAAAACAAAGATGCCTGCGCCGGTGATCACCCAGATTGCTCTTGAATACATCAATAAATCATACAACTCATTCCGCCACATCTACACTGATGGCTCTACAATGACGTCATCATCGGCTCTGGGAGTCTACATTCCTTCTATGAGAACATCCATAAAAGCAAAGCTAAGCCACGTCACCTCATCAACGGCGACAGAGCTCGCGGCAATTCGAGCAGCAGTGACACAGGCGGGAACTGAAAAACCTCAATTTTGGGCAATATTTGTTGACTCGAAGCCCGCTCTCTACACCCTCTCCTCGATGAAAAAAAGTGACCCATATCTACAACTTGCACAAGATATTTTGGAAGCAGCTCGCCAAGCTTCGTACCAGGGACACCATTTTATTCTACAGTGGGTTCCTGCCCACTCCGGTGTAACCGGAAGTGTTCTTGCCGACAGAGCTGCCAGAGATGCCCACGAGAGCATTATTATTGTCTCTATTCCATTTTCGAGACCAGATGCAAATAGCATGATAAGAAACATCGGCCAAGAAATAACATCGTCTCTTTGGGAAAACCCTCAATACCACTACAGATATCTTTACAATATTGATCCTAAGCTACAGTTTCGGGCTCCACGAGGTTTACCAAGACAAACGGAGACCGTGCTACACCGCTTACGGCTAAAAGTTGTGTATACCAACAGCTACCTTCTCAAAATCGGAAAAGCTCAGTCTCCTGAATGTGCATCCTGCGGCGGCGTGCATAACATCCAACATGTAGTCTGCGAATGCGAGGAGTACAGCCATGAAAGGCAGTTAATGAAGAAACAGCTCAACATCAAAGAGAAAGAACAAATAAGCATCGACATCGTGTTTGGTCCCTGGATGACATCTTCTGGAGGTTATAAGGCCACTGAAGCTCTCCTGAAGTTTTTGAAGAATACTCGCTTACAGCATAGGCTGTAGTGTTCTAAAGTGAACTGAAGTGGTAAATGACGCTTGCCATTGAAACACTCACGTCTACAATTATCTACAATTTTTTTTTTTTACTTTGTATCACTTTTTTATATTCTCTTATACTTCCTTTATATCAATTTTGTTTTCTTACTTTTCTCTACTCCTTTCTATTTTTTCTTTGTTATTCCGTTCATTACACAGTGTAGCAAACCAGCTCAAGGCGCTGGATGACATCACTGTTTTAATAAACGCCTACTTCTCTCTCTACCTGGCGGGGACTTGCGTTCGAATCTGTTTGCAGACTCTCTTTTATATGATGTATAAGAAATGTGACCTTCTTTTCCGACCTGATTTTTTTTTAGTATATATCGTTACTTTACTTTGTTTCCGCGTAATTTTGCAAAAGATGAAAGGTTACCGATTTACAAAAAGCCAGTCATAGCATAGGAGCGAGTCACGTGACAACGTACACTGGCAGAGTGCGGGGAAGGGCAACCCGCTCAGACATGTTTACGCTGCTGAAAAAAAAAAAAAAACAAACAAACAAGAAAAGTGATATTTGTTATTTGCCAAAAAGCAACGAGGTACGCTACTTGTTACTAAGATTAAAAAGGAACGCGTTACTAAGATAAAAAGTAACACTATCTCGTTACTCCCGCTGAGTCGTTTTTAGAAGCAGTAGCCGCCTTCTAATACTTCGTGGTAATAAAACCCGAGACTCGGAACCTGAGTTTCGATTTTATTACTATGAGTCATCACCAGCTCGCTTGTTTTTTTAAGTATTATTGTAATATTTTGTGTTGTTAATAATGCCTGGCTTCTTAGGTTATTCGTCTGGCATTCGTTTTTTGTTCGTGTTTTTTTTTTTTTTTTTTTGCCGGGAAAGTTACAGACGCGAGCTGGAGTGAAAACTAAATGGAATATCTTTGGTTGTACACGGTCATCTGCGGAAGTAAGTAACACGTTGTGTTGCTGTGACTCTATCAAGAAGTAAGAAATCTTCTCTCGAAAAGTAAGCGGTTACTTTGTTATCAAAAGCGAACTCTGGGGAGAAGGTCGCCTGCCAGAGATGGAAAGAGATATCTTCCACTGAACTCGCAACCCGTGACCGACTATGGATCAAAGCATGTAACGGGTTGCAAAGATGTCTGCGAGTGGTTCGCTCACGGGGGCCGCAGCTTTCGCCGGTTTGTCTGGTGTCGTGCTTCTACGAAGCACAGCAGCGACATCCGCACACTCTTCTAATTGTCTTTCTCTCGACCACGCAGCGAACGCTGGGTGTTTTCCATCCGTGTTCCGGTCAGATCAATATTTCCCTCGATTATGAAGTCATACGTGAGTCAGTCAATAAATCAATCGTCCTCCCTTAGTCGCTTTATTATGAATGTGACCTGGTAACATTTTTTTTCAATCTGTTGCCAGGGTTCTATGGGCGGCTTTGTGAACCGCGCCTACGGACAAAATGGAGCTTGATTCCTCTCACGTTGGGCGAATGGACCGATTGTCGTGTGGTACAATGCAGCCAGAAACGCCTCGTGTCACGTCTGTCGTCATGGCGCGATTGTTTGTTGACATTCGAGCACGAGGAGAACAAACAGCTTTTGACTGTGTTGACAAAGTGCGCTATCGAAAGCGCGGCATTCACTGAACGCCATATTTGAGGGCGATGTTTAGAGCGCATGCTCAGCACGAGCCCACATTAATAGCCCGCTAAGACCGGCAACCTTGATGGTGCTGAATGCACGCTCCAAAAGGACTGCGGAAGCTCGCCGTCAGCACGCGCTCAGCAGCAGCGCACACGGATATTGCCGCCAGTCAATACTCCCTACTTTCGTGTCACGTGACACAACCTGACACCGTGACGTCACGGGACTTGTCATCGTGACGTCACGCCGCGTCACACTATGACGTCATGTGACACAGATCCATGACGTCATGGTGTGACGTCACAGTCTGACGTCAAGTCACACTGTGACGTCAGGTGACGAACCTCGATGACGTCATGGTGACACGTGTGTCGGCCGTCACGCTTCACCGCGACCTCGCGGGACAACATGTCGTGACGTCACGCTGTAGAATCGTGACGTCAGGTCACGGGACACCATGATTTCACTGTGACGTCTAAAGTCACGCGACCACGATACCCGACCGGAAATCCAGAACAGAAAAATTTCCCGCTAAATTTGGCGGAGAACTTTCCCAGCAAATCCGCTGCGAAACCACACCAATAACAACTGTTGCCAAAAAAAAAGAACACCTTTTTTATTAACTATATACGTATATCAACAACAATAGAAGAACCTTATGCTCGTCTATCTGCGCGTGCGCACGCGGAAGCAGGAACAATCACGAAGCGAGCGGTGGCATATGGCGACACATTTAATGGATTGCGGCGTCAGAAAACCACAGCTTATAACATACCGGCCAGGTGCACGCAGTCGTCGCGTTCGCCTTTTTTAGCACCACGTTCACGTCGTATATACACGTCCAAACATACGCGCGCTACATGCGGTCGCGGTTGTCAGGTTACGTGTCGGGCTGTTATTAAGACGCCGGCTCCCGTCGCCAAATGTTGCTAGTAAAAAAAAAAAAAAATAATAATAATAAAGAGAAAAGTTTGCATAGAACAAATATGCAGAAAAACGTTTCTTATGTTTTAAATCTCTTAGTGGGACTTAGCCACTGTTGGGGAAGTTTGGCGAGGCTTTGGGAGGCCTTTGGGAGCTGAGCGTTGAGGCAGAAAGTGGCGTTAATGACAAGTTTCTCCTCTAGTATACCGAAAGTAATGCGAACCATTGTACCAACTACTTTACTAGGAGACTGCATCTTAAGTCATTAGCATAAAGGCCGGTTCACATAGGGGCCTTTTTTTTACGTTACGTTACTTTACGACCGCTTAAGGCGCGAGCCACGTTACTAAACCACTCAGTTGGGAAACTGCCATAGAGAATGATCTGAAAAAGTGGCACCGACACGTCCTCCAGCACCGAGCTAATGGCGATCGCAACGCCGCCATTCCTCCCGCAGCGGCCACTCGAGGAACTGCACGTGACTTTTATTTTGGCTTTAACCGGCCATTATGGCGCCGAAACAGATACGGTGGAAGAGGTCACAGGGACGCCACCCCCGTCTCCCCAGCGGACGCGCCGCGAATTACTACCGAAGCTAAGATGCACCTAGGTCGCGACGCGCTACCTGAAATCACCGCTGGGGCATGGTTGAATAAAAACAATATTAATTGCGTCGCAAAACCTTGCAAACTAAAGATTTTAGAAAACATCACGCGCCCTCAATTTGTACTGAACTCCAATAAAAGTAACTACAAAAAGAGCTTTTTCCCGTTGGGTTTTACGCAAGAACATGCGTCTGAAAGTTAAAGGTGACCACAGTAAAGACAAATGATAAAGGGTGGCGCTGTTGTCGTATTTAGCTCGGTCTCGGTGAACGCCAGCGGCCCAGGTTTCAATGGCGAGTTTCCAAACTGAGCGTTCTCGTAACGTTGGTCGCGAGTCACCCATCCGTTCTTCGAATGAAGCGTGGCGACCGGCTTATGGAGCAGCTTTGCACGCGACATGCGAAACACCAATGTCCCGATGACTCCTCACGTAACGTAAGAAATCGCGAGCAAACGCCTCCGTGTGAACCGACCTTTAGACAGCGCGCCAACGGCACCATATATTTCCCGAGCGGTTTGGAAACGGCTTAGAAGGGGCTTGGAAACTGTTTGGAAACGGTTTGGAAACGGTTTGAAAACGGTTTGACCGAACGGTTTAACCGAACGGTTTTGAAGACGGAACGCGTGCCCATCGCGTTTTGTCTTTTCACCTCAATTCATCATTATTTCTTTTAATTATCTGTAATTTCTTTTTATATTTTCTTCTGAAGTACGTGTTACACGTTTTGTTATGGCTTCCACAGGGTTCCGTCGCACTTTTCTCACAAATCCCAACCCCTGAACATATTCTGCGTTAACTGACGATAGGATAGGCTAAAGTCACTGGATCCTTTGAAAGTATAGCGCCATTGCCTTCCCTCCCTGCATGCCTGCTAGCCGGACACAAAAAGATACTAACATAGAGACGACCAAATCTCCCAAGGTGATTGGCTGATCTGTTTCAGTTGTCATGGCAATCACCATTCTGTCCATCATTCAAATCTTCGAAAGAATCGTTCTTAACCTGTCGCGCCTAGATCGCTTTGGAGCATCGCCGTATTGAAAACGCTCCTGGCCAATATTAGCGTTTCTGGCAACCATGCTTAGCATGCTTATCTTCACAGATCTTTTACGACGGTATTGTTGTTTGCATACTCCAAAACGGGGAAATTATGTTTGCAACGCCGCCAATTGTACCGACGACGCATCTCGTGGCTGTGCGCAGAGGTGCACTATAGTTTCGCTCTGTGGGTAACAAAATCTGGCTATTTCAGAGATGTCTTGATAAAGCAACCGGCCATTGGGCATTTGAATCGGCTCACGAAGAATGGTCAAAAAGAAACTGCTCATCCCACGAACCGAAATTTGCGACCATATACTCCGTGCTGCTCGGTGCTAGCTTGCCAGGATACAGTGTCCTTAGGTGAGGCCTGCTCGTTTTGCCTCGACGGGGTGGATAGTTGTTCGAGACTCAGATTTCCTGTTGTCTGAAGGCGTGCCTTCATGGGATGGACGTGGAAGGCGGCGGACTTGGCTGCCTGCCCAACACCTGCGCCTCCATCTATGGGCAGATCTTCGCAGGTGTCAGCACGTCGTATAGTCACCCCCCGCTCGACGCCCCCTGACCTTTGTACGTGCGTCTGAATTCATTCTCCGTGCCGTCGTGTGGTAGAAACGAGACAAGAAAAGACGACGAGAACACGCGACGTAAAAAAAAGCAACAAATGTTGCAATTCCGCACAAGACGCTTTGATCGACAGATCGGAATACAACTGAGATATTTGCGCTGCGATTGCAATAGGTGGGAAGAAAACTGCAATATATAGAAACAATTCTCTCTCTCTCTCTCTCTCTCTCTCTCTCTCTCTATATATATATATATATATATATATATATATATAATCTGTATGTGCTACAGGGTCTGCTTGAGGCCGTCCAGTCGTCCTGTTTTGTAGGAGACGGGACTACAGGGGTTCACCTTTCCATGAAAGCGTATGAGGGTGCGTTCATTGCTGTGTTTGTGCGTTATGCTGGCGCACTACTTTCTGGCTGGACCTTTTCTTAAACTACCCAAGCATCAAAAAATAATGCTGGGAATGCAAGTACATACGCTGCACGCGTTCGTCTTAACCGTATTAAATATTCGAAGTGAACGACCAAATTAATACGTGGATGAACGCGCGGGGAAAGTGCCATTTTACTTTAGAACAGTTACTGCGGAAGAAGGCAGTATACGCTCAGCGCTTGTAACTACACTCGCGGACGCTCCTTAAGCTCGAATGATTTAGCAAAAAAAAAAAAAAAAAAAAAAATAGACTAACTGTGATTTAGCGCGCGTGTGAACTGCGATTTTTCTAAACAGTGGAAACGTGCGTACACCAACGCAACTCTCTGACGTCACTGCTACTGTCGGCGCATGCGCAGAGGTTCACCTCAAGCAAATTTGGTCTCTTCACACACGCTTTGCTCACACCCGGCGTGGACAAACGCGGGCGTCACTTGGTCTGACGTAACGGTGTGTGTGTGTGTGGGGGGGGGGGGGGGGGATGTCTCGTGTGAGTGTAGCTTCCGCTAACTTAATAAAAGGGCCGTGCAACGATATTCGCTCGGAATGTTTTTCACTTTACGCGGGCTTACTGACACACGTGGCACCCCCAAGTGTACTCGCACACAACGCCACTGGACAAGAAACTATTTTCTTACGGTGTAATGAAGGACGAAAGGCAGCGTTTCCTTGCAGTTTCACCTTCGGAAAACTTGACGACGTAGCTAGGGGGTTGCAGGATCCCCCGGTTACGATATTTGAGAGCGGCTCGTAGATTGGACCCGAGCATTGCTTGAGCACTCGATTCAGGCTCCCGATAATCGGGAGCCCGAAACATTGCCCGTGTCCGGTCGCTGCGACGACGACAATAGCCGAGCCGTATAACAATGTATGGAACTCGGCGCGTGGCTGGAATTGGCGAAGACCCCAGGCTCCGGATCACATGGCCGCTTGTTCTGGCTGCTAGTTGAAGGGGCGAACGCTGCTCGTTTTTCTTATCGCGTGAGCTGAAAAAGCGAAACCGTGTTTTATAGGTCATTAACGTCGGTGATCCGTTCTAAGCGGTATTTGCGCAAAGTACGAACATCGTTGTGTCGCCCTTCAAACGAGGCGCTTCTATAGGCGCCAGAAAGAGGGGCGAACTGGCGTCACGTGCGAGCCACGTCATACGGCGTACGAAACACACGGGTGTTCAGGCATGTTGGAACAGAAGAATTTGAAGACGACCTCACGCATGGTCGAAGCACGTTTGCTTAATACTTATCTTGCAATGTTGTACACGTTACGTGAAAGAAAAAAGAAAAGAAAAATTAAGTAATCCATTAGAAGTACAGTTAATATTGGGGGATTTAATTAGTCGATTACTTGACAGAAAAAAATAATTGGTCGTTACTTAAAAAGGGTAGCCATTACTACTTCTCCGATTGCTTCGAATTTTTAGAGGGACTATTTTTCGCCGGCTCGAAAACGGGCCTTTCGCACTTTTCAGTTTAGAATTAGAATCGCAGAATTACAAACCACTAGTCTTCTCGATAGACCGATTTCGGTAGACTACGCTCATGTCGTCGGAACCTTGGTTCGAGGTTTTTTCGATTGGAAAGTTCTCTAAAGAAAGGGCGCCATTCTGAAACGGGAGGAAACAAAGCAACTGTAATTGATGACGAGCAATTTGATTACTCGTAATGAGTGCCGTTCGAGTCTCTAACATTATATATGTATACTCGGAACGTGTCCGCAGGTAGTTTTTGTACGACCACTTTGAGAGAACCGTCTTATACAACTGGAAGAATCGCTTCTCGGACAGCGTCTACATACTGTAGCCCGAGGCAAAATGTCCGAGCTCTTCCCTCTGCGGAAGAGGAGCCGTGCGTCCATCGCCGAGGATGCAATATGCACCGGTTCCTTCCGCTATCGGAGGCCCCGAGGCAATTTATCTCGGGTATTGGCCGTTGCGGCGCCCGCCGCGTTCGCTTATTTCCCTCCGGCACCGCCAGCCTCTGGTCAGCGCATGCATCGCGAGCCGGACCTCACCCCGGAGCAGCTCCGCTTAATGTATTGCTCCAGTTAATGTATAGACGACCCCGCGACACTGTGATGAGCGCGAACGAGCTATCGCGCGGGTTTTCTCCGTTTTTCTCTCCATGTCTAAAGGCTGTCCTCTTTATAGCGGTAGAAAGTGCCGACTTGGGGTACTAACCTATACCTGGTAAATGCTGAAGCCCACCAGTATCTTTTCCAAAGTAAAATGCAAAAAAGCTCCGAAGTCGTGTGCGCGCAAACATGGTCGCTATCAGTGTACCTCTCGCCTAATCCGACGGCTGTATTGAGATCTAACTTCGATACGAGTCCTGACATTCATTCATTCATTCATTCATTCGTTCATTCATTCATAAATTCATTCATGCATTCATTCGCGTATTAGTGAAGCGGGCTTTCTTTATGCGCTTGTGTCTTTTATGCATGCCAACACGGGGCGCTAACGTCCTGAAGCTGTGGCGGCGCTGTTGTCGGCACATGCGCATGCGCGGATGCTGGTTTGTGTGCACGTGCAGTGGCCACATATGGGCAGACGCCGACTTTTTTTGTAAACAGTGTGTCGATGCATACGCGTCTGCACTCCGACGCACGCTTTCGAGGACTGGTCTGAAACACGTTGGGGGAAAACGCCTTGTTGGGGCTTCAGGTTTGCGACCGCACGCTCGCGTTGGCGAGGCTAGGTGGCGCGAGCTACCGCCCGGTATAAAGGGTACAACCGTTAACATTCATTCATCTATCCATTCAGGCTTGACTATATCTATCTATCTATTCAGGCTCGACGATCTTTACATACCAGCAGCAAAGATGGCGGCGCTTTGCGGCCGTACTTACATACGTGTATATATTGTGACTGCTAGCAGGATATTCCAGCCACTGCCTTTACTGTAAAAAAAAATAAAAAAAGAAAACAAACAAAGAGCTGGGAGTGCATGTACTTAAACTGTACGGCGTGCAAGTTCTCAGGCTTTTCTGCTTGGAGCGTTGCGGGTCGGCCGCCATCTTAGGGTGATGCAAGAACGAAAGGTATCGGTTTATTCATTCATTTATTCATTTGAATACTCCCAGGCCCGGAGGGCTTTACAGGGCGGGTTGGGTAAAAACAATAACGTAAACAAAAAGACTAAAAAAGAACAAATGCCAATAATACACTATTGCTCGAAAGTAAATGTAGTTCATTCTAATATGTTTTAGCAAGATTGATTAACCGACGGAACTCTAAATACATCAATTGATGGTCTATTTACCACGATCGAGGTCCGATGCTGCGGCAAATGATGTGTTACAGCTCTATAGGAAAATGGGTGTTACAGCTCTATAGGAAAGATGTGGGGACGCTAATCCTATCCGTCACAGTCTGGGAAATTCTCTTAATACCTCCCGAGGTGTTTCTGCGCAGCGAACGGTGACGGAAGCGACGGCTTCGTGCGTCAAGTTGACGGATTCGGCCAATACCCGGGTTGCCTTCCTTCTTTGCTTTTCTCTCTCTCGGAAACGTCCGCAGTGATGGGTCCGAGCGCGTGGCTTTAGAAAGTGCCTCCTATGCACGAGCTTTTGTCCAAACAAAAGCATTCTACTGAGCTAGGCTCACGCGCTTCAGCATTTTCCTTTACAGCAGAGATTTGTGACATGGGAGAACTGGCTACTTCATTGAAATCGACGGCACCAAGTGTCTAGAAAAAAAAATAGAAAAACAGGTTCCTTTACAGCCGACATTTGTGAGATGGGAGAACTGGCTACTCGAGCAAAATCGACGGCACCAAGTGTCTAAAAAAAAAGTTAGAAAAACAAGGAGTTCGGAGTGCATGGAGTTGAGTTGTGCGGGGGAGCTCCGAGGCTCTTCTGCTTGCAGCGTTGCGGGTCGGCCGCCGAGAACAGCGCCAGGCAGGTTTGCTCGCCAGCCTTCGCCTTGAGCGTATCAGATATTTATTCATTTACTTACTTACTCTCAGAGTCAAAAGGCATTACAGAGGAATATTCATGGCGCCTGACGGTCTATAAAAGGAAGCCCTATAATGTTCAAAAACACGCAATGAAAACTGCCATGACGAGCGCCATCCCACTGCTCATACGTCGAACCACGGTGATGAGGATGAGACACGGTGATGAGGATGAGCTGCAGACATGGTGACATAACTATCCGCGGACACTCCTCACGTGTGTTGGAAATATGTCTGCTTCTATGCGTAGGACGTGTCTGCAGGCAGTGTTTTGTATGGCCGATGTGACCGTCGTACAAGGAATGCCTCACGCTGTGTCTGGACTCTGCAGACTGTCGTTCCTATGATGTACAGCAGCCTACAGGCTGGTTCGCAGATTTTTGTTTGACCGTGGTATGGTGCTTGAAACGGGACTCCGACTAGTGTGTTTACCGCGTCCACAAAAAGTTCTCTCTGGATTTCCACCTGATGACGTCACAGCCAGAAGTCTCACGTTGTCGTCGGGCGCGACGGTCGCGACCCTGGCGGTGACACGGCCGCGGTGGAGGACGCTGCAGACGGCTGTTCTGCTACGGGTCGCTCACCCAACTTGAAAGTCCGCGGGGAAGCTTCGTCCGCCAGGAGTTGGGACGTTACGCCGAGCAGTGGCGTTCGTACGCGCTTTTCTCCGGCATTGCTGCACCGAACCACCAGGATCGCGACATCCGACAGCGTGACACCCGGGCTCCCGTGACGTCATTTTCACCACTTGGGGACTACTTTGGGTGTATGAGCGGGATGTAGGACGCTAAGTACCCACTCGGTGACGTGGTCCCTGCTTAGGACCGTGGGTCTTGAAACCTCTTGGGATCTCTTTCGACAAAGAAACACACTTGCGCCATCTAGGGGATAGTCGTGGAACACTCTACGGAGTGCAAGTTCGTCTGCTTCTTTTGCGGGCGTTATGGTGACGTCAGACCGCCGAGCTTTAATTGGCTCTGATTGAAGGCAAGTGGGTAGACCTCAAGGCCGCTTGCCTCGAGGTCTACCCACTATCCTGCAATCAGAGCCAATCACAGCTAGGCGTTCTGACGTCACCACAACCCCTGCAAAATAGCAGAGGAACTTGCGTTCCGCATAGTTTCGGTATATTTAATTTTTTTTTTGCACATCATTTTCTTTTTTGTTCGAGAAAGGTTTGAGTATGTTATACGTCTTGTAAACGACTATTGCTCATAGAGAGTACGTACATATGATCTTGTAAATACAGCGAAACCATCGCTCTAGCGAAACGCAGTTGCAGGCTCACCGCATACATGGCGCCAGCTGCCGGTTGTGTTCGCTCGCCGTAAGAGATCGTAAGAACTCGGTCCCAAGTAAACGCGCAAGTGTGTGAACGGGCATTAAGTACCATCAATGAGAAATGATCGCTCACAGCACGGTCAGAATGTTTTCCAGTCCGCGTTGAAGGAAGAACGCGTAAGATATCAAAACACTTACGCCGATCGAATGTGCTTCGGGGCTTCCCGCTAGATGGCGCCAGTGTGACAGTGTGTCTAGCGGTTAGGTCAAAACACGCACGGCACAGTTAAACGCAGATGTCTGTACCAACCACCAACGGGGAGCCTCAGTGCCGAATTTTACAAAGTTTACATGACACCAACTGAGGGCCAATCCGTGGATTGGAAACGTGAGGCACGTGAGCGCTCGTCTGGGTCTCAGTCAGTCAGAACTCCACGATCGCCAACCGAACGCGGACGCGGCATTTGTGTCCGATATGTGCCGAGCGCTGACCCTCCGTGTGTGACGCTTTTGAACTACGGCTTTCTGTCTAGGCGGCGTTGCGCGCACTTGGACGACTTGCGAAAAATTGAGCACGTATATCGTGTGTGTGTGTGTGTGTGTGCGTACGTGCGCGCGTATGTAAGAGAGAGGAAGAGAAAATTACGCAGGGACGTTCTTACAGTACGCGGTTCTAACGGGATGAACACTAGAGACTAATGTAGTACAAGGTGTTTTCCGGGAAAGTGTACCGTGTTTTTCGGCCCGGATAAAGAAACTATGCCCCGCAGAATGCTTAAACTTTGTGAAAATATGACGCTAGCGGTTGGGATAGAACGCAAAAGTTTGAGAACTTGACGTTACCTCGATCAAAAGATAAATGAGAAAAACAAATTTTCTAAACCCAATTTCGCAAAAAAACAAACAAAACATTGTGGGCGTTTGTAGCATTTATTTCAGTTAAACAAACTTGTCAGCAAGAAAGAAGATATTGTTTTCTTCCTCGCTAACAGGTGCTTTTCATCGATATAAGTCGAGCGTTCACGATGCCATTTCTTGTTTTGACGATATGAGGCTTATAGTGGGCGTCGGCTTCATAGAGCCATTTCGTTTTTCTCAATTATTTTTTAATTCAGGCAACGTCACCTTCTCCAACTTTCGCGTTCTATTCCAACCGCTAGCTTCACACTTTCACGGAGTATAAGCTTTCTGCGATGTATAGCTCATTTATTTAGTCCGAAAAACGGGGTTATCTTTTTTCGGGAACTCCCTGTATTTCACTGACTAACTTTCGAGTAAAAGCCTGTAATAATCCAAAAGTCCCCTGTGGTCCAGATTCCAACGTGACCGTTAATCCACAGTCACACTCATACAACACACAAAAGACTGTTGTTGGTTGCAGACATGATGATGTAATTGTCTACGAACGCACCTCAACCACCTTCGAAGTATACGTTTGCCTCGTACATATGTAATCTTCGAACGCGTCTGAAAGACAGTTTTTGTATGACCAATGTCACAGAGTTGTCATACAAAGAAGAAACCCGCCTTAGATACAGTCTGGTCTGCAGACTGTCTTCTGTATGATGTATTTCCAGCGTGAGCGCGACTTTATAGGCACCTTACGTTCCTGTTACGAGTGTTTATATAGACATGGGCGCTGGCAACTATGATGAGATTGTGACTAAAACATGAGGGTTCGGCATGAGTGTCTGAGGGAACATGGGCAATGAAACGCGGTGCATCTATTTATTATAATAAGTCGTTTGTTTATATTATATTTTGGGCGTGGTGCCCCAAGTGAAATGGCAATAGTTAGTTTGTGAACCAAACAAAGTGTGAGAACAAGCCAGGCGTTGCGGTACTCAAGATGCCAGCTACTAGTGAGTTTTAGTAAACCGTGTTTCCCGCTCCGCTAAGCCCCTCCGCTACCCGGAACTCTACAGCCAAGGCCATCGGCGCGCAGGCGCAGTGGCGATTCCGCGCTCCGCTCTGCAGAGCGGCTGCACGAAAACGATCTACTAAAACTCCCTACTATATTGCTTTTCTTGCGTTAAGTTTTCGACGGCACTTGAGCAGACGGAAGGTAAATAATATTTTCGAGCTCCCGAGACGAGCGGACGGCTCCTGAAAATAAACAAAGGAAAAAGCAGATTGCTCGAGGAAACAACAAAAGACTGCTTAGATTGAGCCTTTTATTCTCGTATTAAATTCTAGATTGCTCTTTTTTTTTTTTTTTTTCGTAAACAACGTGAGTTTGTTTTTGCAGTTTTTCTTTTATTCGTTTGCAGTTATGAAAGCGGAGGTTTAGGTCAACAAACAAAACCTTGAAGCTTCAGCGCTCAATGGCAGGGGCTTAACAGGTCGGGCGTGCACCACCACCAAAGAATCGCTTACAACGAAGATCTTATTTTTCTGCGGGTCAATCTTGTCTTCCTGGGATTTCGCGTGCCGACAGAAATATTTTATTAGTTTTCGGCGGGCGCTCAAAAGGGTTCGTATATTTTGCCCGTTCGTTCGATTGTTTTTCTGAGAGAACTTGCGGGTGGCTTTAGCCGTCTTATAGAAGGTGTGATCTCTCCGCAGAATGTGGCGGAAAATGTGCAATCGAAGTAAACTGGAAAAAAAAAAAAAGTTTGATAAATAAGCTATAATATAGCACAGACGAAACTCGGGTGAAGTGGGTCCGTCATCTTGGAAAACAAGCTTCGGGTTCTTGCCGGATATTGCCGTCACGATTCGCGCGTCGCTTGCACCTGGGGTTGCGAAAATATCGCTTAGTGTTTCGTTAAACCGCGCTATTATCTGCGAAAACAATAACCTCGCCGATAATCACGACGCAAAAATAAATAAATAATTGCACTATCAAAATAAGTAACAATAAATAAATAAAAGGGTAGGTAGGTTAGACTCCCGACGAAAAACTCTGACGGATTCGGAAAGCTCTCGACCAACACGCTATTTGCAACCATGTCAGCACTCCCCCATACCGCGAGGGGAAGCTTTTGCGCATGCGCAGCGCCGATAGCAGCGCCACCGCAGCGGTGTGGCGTCAGGGCTTTAACGTGACGTCATCTAACCGTTCTGGTAGTCGTTTCTTCTTGCTCTTGCCGAGAAAAAACAACTAACTCGGTGCGCCGAAACGTATGTTGAAGAATGTACCCGCGCAAGCAGGCGAAGACAAGGCCAGCTTGTTTCCCACTCTGACGTCACGATTAGTGAGCCCACGCGGCTTCCGCATGTAGCTTGCGTCGTCATCGCCGTCAACGTGTCTTGCATCTTCACACAACGAGCGCGACGATAGCAAAGTCGACTCCGAGACTGACCAGACTGACGCGTCTGACTCTTTGTGTGCTTGCCGGTTGGGGGCGGGTCGCTGATCCATTAACGATGACGTAATTTGGAGGCCTTGTTTCAGCTTCGTCCTTCGCCGAGCTCTCTTCCGTAAACTGAAGTGATTGGCTCTCCCGACGGCTTTGCGGGAAATTCCACGCTCTAGATTTTTTATAGAGTGTATCCGTATCGTATGGTTCGTATACGTAGTCAGAAATAAATGTAGTTTCAAATACGAATCCTCACGAGCACGTTTGAAGATTTTGAACTCGAAAAAAACGGTGATTGCTGAAGCGTGAAGTGAATATTTAATGTTAAGATAATCCTACCCGTCGAACGTTCTATTTTGTATGAAATACAGTTCGTTTCTTGAATTTGCACGAATGAGCACATTCAAGGAATTCTTCGCAGCTCTCTCGAATACGCTTACTGAAGGTTTTTTTTTTTTTTTTTCTTCGACGACTTCTGTTTTTGCATACGTTAATTTTTTAGCTGGCGTTGCTATTTTTCGCAGGAATGGTTTTCGGTGGTATAAGATTATTCTGCCCCCTGCTTCTATAAATCACCCTAAAAAAAGAAAAGAAAAAGAAAACATTTGATAACATATATGTTTTTTTTGGTGAAATTTAGAACGTATAAATTTCCGAAGAAATGCCCATTATTGCGTTTCAGCAGAGCTGCGTTCCGCGTAAGCGTATGTGTGGCCAAACGTTCGGAAATGATCGAGTTGATTAAGAATCCGTATGGACACCGAAAGTTCAAAAATGAACGCGAGGCATGGCACGTTATGTCCACGATTCTTGCCTGTTGATTGGTTCGTCGGTGTTCCTTATTGGCTGATGCTGCAATCTGATTGGCTGAACAGCGTTAATGAGATGCATGGGCTATGCTTCTTGGGCAGTTCCAAAGGCAGACGATCTTGCTTGTGCTTCGCACAGTGACGTAGAACGCCACTGTATCAAACGAAGATGACGGAAGTAAAAGTTCGCGCTATTTCATTGGGTTTCAACACCGCGACTTATCGACGCGAAAAGCCAGAAAATAAAAACCAAATTTTTTATTTTATTATTTGTCCCCGAGTATTTGTTTGCGCCATCGTCTCGAAGCGAATTGCCTTTGGTGACGGCTGTCAGCGCTCGACGGTGTCGTAAACCGGGGACAGTCCGATAGCGACGAGGCAATAAATGAAGGCTTCGAGTTGTAAATGCCTCGACGTCAATACTGCGTTTCGCCTTCAAACGAACCGCTCTGGAATGGCTGGATTAGTTCGTAGCGTCCGCTAAGCTCCATCGTAAAGTGAAACAAAGTGTAAAAAGAGAAGAAAACGATCTAAAAATGCCATCATGTTAGCGGTGAAGTAGCGGCAGGCAATATAGAAGAAGTGGCAAGGAAATGGTTAGCGATTGAGACATTTTTGTCAAACAGTTCACGCGCTCCTGTATCAGGCCTGTCTTTTATCTCTCAATATCTTATATTTTCTTTTAATGTTTTTTGATGTTTTGCCTCGCGGTAGCTGCTGCGGCTGCTGATGGCGTCGTTGAAGCGTGTGAATAATATTTACGCCTCGTCCTTATCTTGAAGATCGTGGGCTTTTAACGCTCCTCGGGCGCTTTCTGGAGAGGTGAAAGAACCTCTCGAGATCTTCGGGCCTGAAAGCGTGTCTTGGTTTTTGATGTTGATATTATTTTTCGTTTTGATTCACACTGCAGGCCGTTTTTACGGAGCTCTTAAGGCACCCGCTCTCGCCGTCCGGAAGGCCGTACCTTTCCACGTGGCAAACAATATGAGCAGTCTTTAAAGGCCGACGTACATTTCGCGCTTTCCACTTTTCTCCCGATTCCTCCTCTCCCCTTTCTACCCTGCCCACCACTGCCTGTTTCCTCCTCTCCCATGGTGAGGAGAATCTTCTGCCTTGCAGAATCTCCAGTCTGATAGTCGGCCTTTAAGTGGCATAACATTTACGAGGTTTGGTCGTTTCCGTGCAGCAAGCAGTTAAAATTCAGCACTACACCGTACACATATACTCACCAACAATTTTAATATTTGCATAACGACAAACAGCTTTAGAAGTTTTGAAGAATTAGTATGGGGTGTATATAATTTAAAACAAACAGACAAATATACCCTTCTTCACCATCAAATAAAAAGAAGAAAAAAAAGAAGGTATGCGGAGCGAAGGGGTTGAGGTGACGTCATAATAACGCGGAGTTCTGATTGGCTTTGGTTCAAAGGATAGTGAGTAGACCTTAATGCTAGATGCCTCGAGGTCTACCCACTATTTTTTTTTTCTTTCGATCAGTCATTGAGAGCTCGGCGTGCTGACGTCATCGCAACCGCTGTGCAAGGAGCAGACAAACTCACATTCCGTATTCAAAGCTGATTTAGCAACGGCACCGCACATTGTCGTTACAAGTAACTCTGGTAATTGGCATCAATTATCATATTTGAATCGAGAAATAAATTTTCAGCGGTGTTACTTGCAAAAAAAAAAAAAGCATAATCTTAGTGTTGTGTATATTAGGTTGAAGTTCATTGGTAATATTGAAAACACCGGCTAGGTGGCGCAAGCAGCCGCCCGATATAAAAGCTGTATGCCTGCATCCATCCACCCGTGATCTATCAAATGCTTTAGTGCAGGTTATGGTGTTTTTTTTTTTTTTTAATGTAATTTAACGTAAGAGGGGCCACTCCAGTCGCCCGACTTACCGCATTCTTTCCAGCGATGGCTAAATCGTGCACCCGTTCGTGACTACAGTTAACCTCGAGCGAGACGGTTACGCCTTGTTCATATTCACTAACCCCTCTAACCAGTGTACCAATCGCCATCAAACGACTATAGGAAAGGAGTCTAATTCCCAATCAATCAGGATGGAAGAAGTAGAACTTACGGAGTTGATAATATTTCAGCCTACATAAGTATAAAACTATATGTCGTGCTTGTAATGGTAGCTACGCGACAGACTGTAAATAGATTTGTCTGCGTTTTTGTTTTGAATTATACATTTTGCTCCCCAAACAGGTATTCAGAGCCCAAATTCACAAGTCTTATGGTAAAAAATAAATAAAACGTGTTTGCTAGGAAATTTAGTACAAACTCGTAGTCACGGAACGAAATGATCTCCAGTTTTGCATAACTTGCGTTGTGAATAACTTACGAACTTCTTAACTAGCTCCTCGTAGAGTTGACAAGTTTTTCGCGAATCTGGCTTATGCAGATTTCAACGAACGTTCAACTCAAAGTGCTTTCAAATATTGCATAAACTATGTTTTTCTTTTTTTTTTGCTTCTTAAATTTCCCGATAGCGCAGAGATATGCGCCGTGTATATTTTATAGAAAGAACTAGAGTCGCCGTAACTGAAAATATGAGGGGATTAATGTACGAATCTTTTTCTTGGAAATTCTTTGGCGCCGTGAATTTTAGGTTTTGCACAAACATAACGAACGAGCAGCTATTCGAGCTCGTCCGTTTTGATAAGCTTGTCCAAATGAAAGGCGGATGGATTTATCGATTAAAGATTATATATTCATATCGGCCGCCGACTCTGTCTAGGATTATAATATTATAAATTTCGAAAAAAAAAGAGTTTAGCCTCCACCTCTAGGAAGCAAAAAAAGAAGAAAAAAAAAAAAGGAATCGCAATTTGGGTGGACATTAGTTTTCAATCGAACGTTATAATTTGTATGATCGACGGGATGTTGAGAAGTCTATTCGTGAAAATTCGACGGCATGTTTTTGAAAGTTGAGCCTGGTTCTATAAGCGTGCAGCTCTGTCAAGCCGTGGTCCTCATGGCACAAAAGACAGTTTACAGCCAGTGTCTAATTTTCTTCTTGGGTGACTGTTGTGTACCATTGGTCGTACGAACATGTTCGAAGAATTCAGATATGTGAAGCAAACGTGGTTCGCGATTCCGCAGATCACTCTGTCTTTTCCGCTAGCAGCAAACCACCGGCCATGAAGAGGACTAGAGGAAGACGGAGCATGACGAGGCAGAATGGGAAGACGCGAATCGAGACGAGACGTAACGAGACGAGGCAGAGCGCGGGATGCGGAGGAAATCTCGTGTTCCCGGGACGACGCTCGCACGTAACCGCCGAGAGTAATGGGCCGTAGTGAACCGCGCCAGCGTTGTCGCCGGTGACGATCACGCTCGCTGCGAACGCCCCTCCAGCGGGGCGGGCACGGGAGAGGAAGACCGAGGAAACGTTCCCAGACCGCGTCGGCGTATGGGGAAAGGCACACATTCCGTTTCACCTACATGACGGACCGCTAAAGACGCTACGAGCCACCGAAGCCTATTCGAACGCCGTGCGAGTGTTGCGTGACTTTCGGAAGGGGCTGCCGCGACAAACACTCCCTTTGGTCACACCGCAGAAAAGACAGTGTCCAGGCACTGTTTAGAAGACGTGTTTCTACGCCGGGTCTGTCAAATTGGTTGTGGAAAAACTCTATGCGGACATGATCGAACCGTGCATGTGTATACGAAGCATGAGGTTTGTCCACATAGAATGATGGCATGGGGCCTGCAGCCGGCGAATCCCGATCTTCCTATAGTATCGCTCCTCAGTCAACGGGATTGCGGCATTATTTTGCGTTCCCACTCGCGGATGTTCGGCGGTCAGATTCGCGCCGGCGGCGAGTGGATTTCGGAGCCGGGTGCCGAAACCGACTCGTTGCCGGCGGAAAACATGGATATGGGTCCCGGACCAGTCCATATTTTTCGTCGCCGGTGCCACGAGCGGATTTTGCCCTCCCCAGGGCAAAATCCCTGGGGAGGGCGATCCGCGAATGTCACATGCAGCACTAGACTTTAATAACGTCGAAGAGTTAATTCCCTGAGCGAGAAGTGTGAACACGATAGCCCTCGGCCTTTTGAGCGGTCAACGAATATCGAATAATCAGAGCTCGTGCAGTCGACTTACAAGTGAAGTTATCTCGTCCGGATTCGGCCGACTCGGCGCCGCCCGATGGCGAACCTCCTTCGACGCACCTATTGGACAAGACAAACGGTCGAACGCCGTCGCAGCGATCGTGTCAAATCTGCGTATCACTCTAAGGGATACCAACAGCGCGTATACTTTGTCGCGAGGCACAATTGGGAGAGCTATACTCCGTTTCACCTTATGTTGTACCGCAGAGAAGGCGAGGAGCGCGAGCTCATAGAGTTGAGAGCTGCTTTTCACGCACGAGAGCTTGTGCCGCCGAGATGTGCCCTAGAGCAAGGAGCTCGCGCTTGTAGCCTTTCCTGCGGTACATCATAAGGTGAAACAGAGTATAGTCGCTGCAATCTGCGGGCGGAGCTTGCGAATGGCGAGGCTGGAATAATAGCGAGTTTTAGTAGACCGTGTTTCCCGCTCCGCTGAGCCCCTCCGCTACCCGGAACTCTACAGCCAAGGCCATCGGCGCGCAGGCGCAGTGGCAGTTTCTTCGTAGCGGAGGGCTAGCGGAGCGGGAAACACGGTCTACTAAAACTCCCTACTGTCTAAACAACGCTGAAACGTCGCGCTCAGCTAACACTTTCTACAGCGTGTCAGCTTTTAAAAGGTTACTTCAACGAAATTTGAAATATAACCATGGTGTACAGAAATAGGCTGGTAATGACCCACAATATCCGTAAATGACAATCGGACGTTTGTATTTTGAGCCTGATGGTTGTATTTTTCGTTATAAACGGCCGACTCTGGCAAGCGCTCAGAGAGCAGCCAGCAAAGAGCACGCCATATCCGGCGTAATCGTGACGTAGTTTGTCTCGGAATGAGCAAAGCTGCGGCGAGGCTGACGTCGTCAGGACGCCCTAGCCGTTCCAGCTGTCGAAGCGGTTGAAGCACGCCAGTGATCGAGCCACCGCAACTAACCACATAGCTGCTTTTGTGTGTATTTTGAGTAATGGGTTAATCTTCTATAATATTGTAGAAGGAGAATAGCTACGTCTGCTACACACAAAAGAGAGTCCCGTTGAGTGGGGAGTTCCACCCTACCCTCTTTTCTTGTGCTGGCCGTAGTGCTGTCGGGATGACGTCCGGTTCAAAGCATGTATAGTTTTAGGCGAGACAGTCATCGTCACTACCTGTCGAGGTTCCTAGACGTAATTACAAACGAAACGTTAGCGACATCCAGCAGGTGCTCTTTCTAATCGTTTAATTTATTGTAAAATTATTTTTCGTGTCTTTTTTTTAACGAGATATTGGTCTGTCCGATGTGATACTGCTCCTTCGAAAACGTACGGACCGAAAAATAAGCGCCGAAATATCGTTGTAGTATCCCTTTAAAGGGATCATGAAACGAGTTTTCTGCTTTCGCTAAATACTACCTAGATAGAATCACTCCGCAACGTGAATAACTGAATAAACTTGCCTTACCCTACCCCAAAACCCTATATAACTTTTCGCTATCTGGTTTATGAAACAAGAAATCTTATTGGATTTTATCTGGATTTTAGGTTTTCAAACTGGATTGCAGGTTTCCAGTGCATTTCCAGTTAGATTTCTTGTTCCATAATCCAAATAGCGAAAAGTTAAATTGGGTTTAGGAGTAGGCCAGTTTTTCTTTTTAGGAAGTGACAGTCCTCAAAAAAATGTTTGAGAAATATGAGCATCGTTCATCCCTTCAACTCGGAGCCAGAACAAGCGGCCACGTAGTCTGGTGCCTATCTAATGCAGCCAACGTTAATCATAGCCACGCGCTGGGGTTGGCGGAGTAGAAAACGCCCGCTGAGCTCCAGGCGTTGTTAGAGTTCGGCTATTCTTATCACCGCAGTGTTTGGACACGAGCCACTACGCGAGTGTCCGCCGAGGCGTTGCTTGTTACGAGCCGAAGTCGAGTGGTCGCGCAGTTCTCCTGTTCAATCGATAAACCGCTCTTGACTGCCGTCAGGCGGGTGGTTTTGATCCCGCACTGACGTCATCAAGCTTTGCGAAGGCAAGAAGACTGAAAGAAATAGTTCCATTTTATCCTCGCAATTTTACCGCGACAAAGAAGCTTCTGCATCAGTGGCTGTCTGTGGGAGTATACTTCGACCAGACTAGGACGCCTATGCAAAGTCATGAACATTCCAACCCAATATCAAAGTCCGAAATTGTAGCTCCAACCAAAACTCGGAAGGAATCCCGACGCTTCGAAACCAGCTCGGTTTCTTCTTCGAGGGTGGCTGAAAGCTCGCGGAACAGCAGCAACTGCTAACCTCTTAGTCTTCAAAAGAGAGAGAGAGAAAGAAATTAAAAAAAGAAGAAAGCAGAAAATTAAAAATTGTAGAGTAATTTGTTTTAGTTATGGGGAAGGGCATCTCTTCAACTTTCTCGTCAGAAATCGCGCCCAGGAATCTGTTTAGGTTTCCTAGCGTATGCTGGGTATGGTGCACGATTCCAAGAAGAAAGAAGAATATTTTTCTTGGAGTCGTGGCAAATCGTGGCGAGGGAGCGCTGTCCGATTCGGTTCTTTTTGCGGGATCGTATGTCCGTCCGATGTCCGGCGTCGGGTGCTCGTGCTCACGAGCACGAGAGCACGTGCTCCTGTGCTCGTGTAGGGCAAAAAAGAAAAACAAAAAAAAAAACAAAAAAAACCGCATCTCCACGTGGTGAATGATGTTGATTGGGGCCAAGCTCTGGTGGTTCTTCTCTGCGTAGACGGTGAGCCGCAGCATGCCGAGCTTTTGTTCGTTTTTATCCATGTCAGAAAGAGAATGTGTGGTATGGAACGTGGTTATATACGCATTTGAGCATTTGACCGCAGCGTGACATGGATGAAAACGAACGAAAGGCTCGACATGCTGCGGCTCAGCGTCTACGCAGGCGTCGTCGTGTGAGACAGCGTCTACGCAGACGTCGTCGTGTTTTTTCCACCCAGTCTCAGGTGGTCTAAAAAATGGTACACTTACACCAGCTCGCTTGCGCCCTAACTGTTTTAAGCACCACCAGAGCTTCGCTCCAATCAACATCATTCACCACGGGGAGATGCGGTTGTTTTTAGTATGTTTTCTTTTGAACGAGGTAAGCTTATTCCTTGATTTTGTTCTATCTGTAAATATTTACCGCCTGCTTGCACCTCTGTAGTAAATTGGAGCGCGATATAATGATAAATATATTTTCGCAAACCGTCTAACGTGCCTTAAACGCGTTCGTTTACATGATCTAGAAACAAAAGCATGCGCGCTTCGTTTAGTTATGTCAGCTACGTCACCCAAGCGTGGAGAGCTAGCAAAAGGTCTTCATCACCGATCACTTGCGACGATGACGACGAAGAACTTCAGATAACGGGGAAATAATTTTTGTTTGTTTTTGTTTTATGCGTTGTCATTCTCGTTGCATTCGGTCTAAGCGGCGAAGATGGAAGTTGCAGCAACTAAATGTAAAAAAAAAAAAAAAAAAATGAAAAAGATGCTACGCGAAGCGACAACGCTACTTTATCAAATTGGAGGCGGCTCGCAAGCGATGCAATGCCAGACATTATATATAGGTGCTCAATCGGGCAATATAGGAAGCCGTCGGAAATTCGGGGACGAGACGCCTGCTTTTTTACTGTGTCCGTCGACGACCGGAATCTCAGTTTCGTGCGTGCGAATTTAAGGAGCAATGCCTTGTCAATGTTGTGTGCCACGCCGTGTCGGGGAAATTATGCCGGTGAGCTGAAGGTCCACGTATTGTCTGTCCGAACCGACGACCAACGGTGTAATTCAATGGATTACTGCTATTCCGGAAAAAGAAGTTCAGGTTACGCGTTTTTTGACGGCGTGTTGGTTTTGCATCTTGTTGTTTTAGCATTGCTCTTCCACATTGTCATTGTGCCTGGAAGGATTATAGTATAGTAAACAACTCCGTTATTTTCTCTATTCTCTCGGAGGCGTAGTAGCTATTTTTGGGACGCGCTATCGCCGCCGGCGTGTTTCGAAACATCTTGTTGGTTGTAGCGTGCGAGCACACCTGCTCAGCGTATTTTGCTTTGTGTTCTAGCAGCTCGTTGAATAATTGATAAAAAAAAGTCCGTGTCGCCGGTCTCACTTCTTGCCCTTTGTCCCGACTGTAGTTTACGATCGACACGTTCTAATGCGATGGTCCAAAATAATTTATTGGGGAATTTAGAGTACACACAGTAACGATATCGGGATTATCATTTCATTATTGAAAATTGCATGCCGCGGGAATTTAAGTACGCATATGTGTATCTGCAGACAGCATGAGGAGTTTTATTGCCGCATTCGTATTGCATATGACGACAAAAATGGGAAAGTAATGATTTGTGTATTCAGTTATCAATAGTTGTGGCTCGTTTTCGTGGAAATAAATCGCACAGATTTGATGTCTACCGCAGAACGACTTTCTAGTACGCGCTTTATTTTTTGTTTTTTCAACGTCATATAATAATTCTTAATGGAGATGTTATAATCAATCCGAAAGGACTGAGCAGGTCACTCACTTCTTGAGGTTATGTGATTAACGAAAAGTTGTCGGCGACCTGACACTAACTACGCCGCCGGATTTTGAAGACTTGAACACCGGAGCTATTTTCACATCGTCGACTGACATTGTACTCGACAATATGTGCATGGGGGAAAATGATGGCTTACGCAAGGATGTCGGGTCTGCTCCAACTAAAAAGCAAAAGCTGTCTGTGTTCGTAAAATTTAGCGTTGTCTAAAAAAATACTCTAAAAATAATGAAGTTTGTGTTCATACAGAGTTAGGTCGGTCTGTTTTTGAGAAACGTCGACACTGGTTTATGCTGTAGATGAAAAATTGAATCAATGCAGTACCACTGCTAGCCTGGGGTGTTTAACGTGCACCACGCAGTAATGATACACGACCGCACGCCGGTACGATGCTCATCCAGATACACTCTCAGAAAAAAAGGTGTATTATTACACCCCTTGTCCCATATAATACACCCCAAAACTTCAATTCGCCGTACAGCGCCCCATAATCGAACAGGCGGCCCCAAAGTTTACGAGGGGCTTGATAGCCGTGTGGTACAACTTATTAAAATAGCTGATGTACGTATTATTGAATACAAAAAATATTATCGGAGTTTTCTTGGCCGTACTGCAAAAGCTCCGTGTTTTCTTTCTTTGGTCTTTGATGCGTACTTTAGCAATTTAATAAGTTATATCGCACGGTTATCAAGCCCCTGGTAAAATTTGGTGCCATCTGTTCGACTATAGGGCGCTGTACGTCGAAATGAAGTTTTGGGGTGTATTATATGGCACAAAAGGGTGTAACGTGATACCCTTTTTTTTTTAGAGTGTAGAAACGGGCAGGGGTGGGGCTGTTCTGCAGCGCGAGCTTTTGCTCCACGTCCTCCGTTCCGACATGGGGTGCGCTAACAAATTCGACCACCGATCCTTCCTGAGGAAACCACAACATCTCTGTCCGTAGCCGCTGCCTGGAGGGACGTACTACACATAGTGTCACAATCATTTGTTAAACGACGGCCTTCTGACATGTAGTCAAAAAGTCACTCTTCGTGTCACTCTCTTAAATAAAACAAACGACGTCTTAAGCGGCGCAACGTCACTTATTGCCGTACATATTTTTCATGTACAAAAGCGCCCGTCCAACTTGTGATGGGACGTCGAGAGCGTACTACTGCTGTTATTGTATTTTCCAAGAAACAACCTGAAAGGCCGCTAGACATACAATACTATTTTCAATATTTTGTTTTTCAACGGTAAACACGAACATCAAACAAAGATGTTTCAAAATAAAATATTTACGATTGCAGACCTTCATTTCGGTTTGATAAAAGAAATCGAGTTGAATAATTGCGTAAAGGGGGCAGTCGCTAATGTTTGCCACGAGTGTTTTTAATCGTCGTCGTGACTTAACAGACAAAGCCTACAAGTCGCGGATGTTATATAAGCTCCTATTAGTGAAAGCTCTAATTCGATTATTTACGTCGTCGTCATGCAAGGGTAAATAACATTTGTACAACCTTTCCATTCCAAACTACAGGCCGCCAAGTTGCAGCGCGTCGGCACAGTAAAGCCTGCAGCGTCTGGCCGACTGTGGTCTTCCCGCGTGCTGGCCTAGTCAGCCCAGTGGAACAACGGCTACGAAGAACTTTTTGTATAAATTAATAAATGCATATTGTTTGATTTAGATCAAATTTGTTTGATTTAAATCACATCTGTGTGGGTTATCCCACTTCAGCTGGAAAAGAGTAAGTTCTTACCACTAGAATATGATTTGTTTTCAGATATGGTTGCCTCATATAAACATTTTTAAGACTTATATATATATATATATATATATATATATATATATATATATATATATATATATATATATATATATATAGAAAGCAAATTGAAAGTATAAAATGATAGACATACGGTAAATGAAAAATATTTTAGGGATTGTTTTGGGGGAAAAAGTGTTCGATTTAAATCATCAAAGCCAAATCGATAATATTTAATTGCACAATTTGAGTCACCGATTTAAAGGGATACTTCAACGAAATTTGAAATATTCCCGTCGTGTTCAAAAATAGGTTGAATATGATCCACAATATCCGTAAATGACAATCGCACGTTTGTATTTTGAGCCTGGTGGCTGTATTTTTCGTTATAAACGGCCCACTCTGGCAAGCGCTCGGAGAAGGCCCAGCGGAGACCACGTGACATCCAACGCAATCGTGAAGTAGGTCGTCTCAAGATGAGCAAAGCTACGGCGAGGCTGACGTCGAGAGGATGGCCTAGTCGTTCCAGCCACCGAAGCGGCTGCTTTTGTACGAATTTTGAGTGACGGCTTAATCTTCTATAATCTTGTAGGGGGACAATAGCGACTTCTGCGACACACAAAAGTCATTCTCGGGAAGAGGGGGAGTTCCTCCTGCCCCTCTTCTCTCGTCGTAGCCGGAGGCGAGACAACCTCCGTCACTAGCTGCCAAGGTTCCTAGACGGGCACTACAAGCGAGGCATTAGCGACATCCACCAGGTGCTCTTTGCTAATCGTTTAATTCCTTTTAAAATTCCTTTTCGTGACTTTTTTAACAAGATATTGGTATGTTTGAATTGATGGTGCTTTTTTGAACACATATAGACCAAAAAATTAGCGCCAAAATTTCGTTGTAGTATCCCTTTAATACAAATTTTAAACCAACATTTCAATCATCTGGATTTTCCTTCTCCTTTCGAGTGAAACGGAATATATGGGTCGGCAGCGACGGCGCGCAGTCACGTGATACGTTTCGCGGCTCCGGATTGGCTGGATACGGCTCGTGGCGTCCGTCGCGGTCCACCGTGTACGGTGAGAAGTCAGGCGACGGTCGTCCAGGGACGTGAATCGGGACGCGCCGACAGAGAGAGAGAGCCAAGACGAAAAGAACGGCGAGCTGCAAACGACAGAACCGGGCGCTTCGTTTCGGCCATCGAGGAAAGCGAAGACATTCTTTCTTCCGCGTTGTCCTTCTTATTACTTTCTTCTATGTTCGTTTTTGGTCGTGAGTTGTTGCTTTCTGAGCGGGCATAACGGCGCAATTAGTGCGGGATGGCCGCGACCGATCCGTGCAACGCTGATGTCGCTACTTCTGCGGGCGGGCGCAGCAGGTTGCGTGGAATATATGCCGCCGCAGGCGTTGGTTTCATGCCGGGATTGGAGCTTCGGCGATTTCTGAATACGTTCTATCTAGAATCTTTTTTGTGTGTGTGTGCGTTTTGTATTTGGTTCGTTGGTATTCGTGTGTGGTTCTTCTATGTAATGAGATGCGGTTCAGATGTGTCGTGGCTCTGATTTCATAAATACACGCTTTTACCCGAAGGAATTTATTATTATTTTTTTGTACGACAGCCGATTTTAGTTGATTTATCTTCTTCGAAGCTATTTAAAAATAAACTGGGGGACGTGTGTCCATGGTATCGTTTTGAATGTGGAAGCGATCATGGTTTACATCATTTGTGCAGCGCTTTCACGTGAATTGGAAAGATGGCGGCGGAATCTGCGGTAGTAATCTCGTTATTTAATATTTATAGTATTTCTGCATATGTTATGACCGAGGTATACTACATATCGGATGGTATAGTTAGCTTGTTTCTTGCATTGCTGTCGAAGAAAGACTTTTATAAAACTTTACTACTGTGAAGAAAGAAAAAGCAAAGGTCTTCATTTACATTCTTTTTTTTTCATCTTCCCATCACTGATAGGGGAAAAATAATTTGACTAATTAATGAATTGTCATCTAATCTCCACATACACTGGTAGTTTCGAAAATATAAGGTGATCGTAGAGACGGTATAGACGTTGGGGGAGGATAATATGGTGATTCTCCTAGTGGCGTACTCCATGCAGAGGACCACGTTGGCAAGTAGAGTGAAACTTATAGACTGGAAATTTTATTGCGCATCACGAAGTAGCGATGTCGCCAATCTATGTACGTTTAAGCACTCGTTTAACTCAACAAACACGATGCGTTTCGAATCGGCAACTTGTGTTTTCGACCCGACGGGCCGTCCACGGTTGGCAGCTACAAATTGTTTGCGTGCGACATTATTAACGTAGATGTTGGTTAGGGTAACCTTGGCGGATGGGATACCTTTTTTCCCGGAAAGAGTGGAACCATGACGCGAGGAGTCTCGGAATTTGGACGCAGAGAGCCAACAGCGCACCAATGTAAGCGTGAGGCACTGTAGCACACTAAGTGACAGGGAACTCTCCGGACATGCTCGCGCTTCTACGCGTGTCGTTGACTTTCTGAACAAGCACACGGTTGACTTCCCTATCCAAAAAACCGGCGATCGCTTGTTCGCGATACTAGGATCGCAGAGTGCTACACACTGCGCAACAGTGTTAATGCAAAAGCGACATTGCTTATTTTTTTTTTTTTTATTGTGAATGAGTATTTTCACGCAGCTTCATTTACCTCTTAGGCTAGCGCACTACTTTATCTATTTCTAGTACTATAGTAGATTTAATAGTAGCCTCTACATTTTCGGGAAAAAAAAAACGGGAAAGATCGTCGGCGATCGCTTTTTGGCGTTAACTGTGTCGCGCAGTCTACGTGAAATTAAAGTTTATTTATTTATTTGGACATACTCCCAGCCGCCTGTTCGCAGCCGAGGCAGGGGTGGCCACACACACACACACACACACACACACACGCACACGCACACACACACACACACACACACACACACACACACACACACACACACACACACACACACACACACACACACACACACACACACACACACACACACACACACACACACATACACAAAGCACGATAACCGAGCACACAGCAAGCAGAAAAATCATTGGCGATCAAGAAAAGAAAAAGTGTCCAATCATGGTAGCAAAAAGTTGTCTAGAGCTGCACGAAAAACAAAAAACAAAAAGTGAAATTGAAAACAAATTCGACAAACCCCATAGTGCACAGAAATCATAAATTTTTTACTTGCTCGATTAGTCCGAAGTCTTTTAGTGCCCTCTAGAGAAATTTAAAATGCATTTCAAGCTTTTTGTCGATTTCGTAGAAATGTCCCCAGTTCTCAAAAACAAGTTCGCGATGACTTCGCCCGTTCAACGACAAAAATCGTTTTTTTTTTTTTTGCTTTTTGTCGGGAATTTTGGGTAATCAGGCAACTGATATAAATTGGCAGGAGCTTCGCCGTAAATCGAATACACGCGAAAGCCTCGCGTGTCTTATTTACGCCCAAAGCAGGAAGTCTTTCTTTTATTATTATTATTATATAAACGAGGATTTACGTCTGTGTCCCAAGCGACATCCATTAGTGTTATTGCGCACTTAAGCCGGGCTCTCGCTTTAACAGGCCCGTTCCTAGACTCTGTTCACCGCCACGCTGACGTTGCGCTGGAAGATATACGATGTCTTCGGACCAATCGACAGCCTCCCTTTCATCAACCCCACGTCGCTTCCCGTAGGTAGGTACCCGTGTGCGAGCCCGAGCACGTGACCAAAGATGGCCGTATTATTGGTTCAACGAGAACGCGTAGACACCACCGTTCTGTCAGCTTGGCGACGACCGGGGCGAGATTACGCACGTAGAACCCGTTTTCCCGGGCATTCCGAGCGTTTGCAGCGTTCGAGCGCGTGCGCAATGCGAATTAATTAGAATATCGATCAATGTCTTTAATGGTGGTCCTGATGGATTCGGCAAATGCATCGTGGGACAACTTAAAATCCCCGCCCCGCGGTTTCGGAGTGCCAAGTGACGTCCTGGTTGGATTCAACCATATATCCGTTTTCAACGGAAGCGAAAAAGTTTCGCGCATTGTTCATACGCGATGCAAAGTAGTTCTTACGAGGAGGAACTAGTGGTGCTTTTGGCCCTTGAAACCTGTGAGTCTTGATAAGGTAACTTATATCTAGTCTGAAATGAACCTAGATATATCGTAATTCTGGACATAGAGAGTGAAAAGAGTTAGCACGATCGTAACCCGTTTGCTTCGTACATGCTTCCGACATCTCTGACAGTTTTTTTTTTTGTACGACCGCCACACGATAAAGAAACACACCTCGTTAACAGTGTCTGCGGAGACTGTCTTTCGTGACATTAGGAAGTTTTCGTGGACCGTTTTCGCTATACCGCAACGCCCTTCGCAACTATACGATACCCGGAACTCCGCGGTCAAGGCTATCGGCGCGCGCAGGCGCAGTAGCAACTTCTTCGTTGCGGAGGGCTTAGCGGAGTGGGAAATGCGGTCTACGAATTAAAACTCCATATATTATGACGACAGCTTTTCGTGCGGCTATGTGAAGAACCTCGCCCCCCGTTGTAATTATAATGCAATTAAATGCAAAGGTGCAAGCGAGCTGGACAAGAATGATGAAAATAATCCCTGGAGAAGGGGAACAAGAGGGGGACAAAGGACAAGCATAAATCTCCAAACACAGCTAGATGACTGGTGAGCGACCGAAAAAATCCGCCTGGTCCGGGTATCGAACCCGGGACCTCTCCATTACAGGTGGAGCGCTCTACCAACTGAGCTAACCAGGGGTTAGACGTCAGTAGAGCAAACGGGTTTTATCGGCTGCCACCAGTCTAACACCAACAAGGGTGAAGCTTGCAAGTTAAGGTTGTAATTATAATGCAATTAAATGCAAAGGTGCAAGCGAGCTGGACAAGAATGATGAAAATAATCCCTGGAGAAGGGGAACAAGAGGGACAAAGGACAAACATAAATCTCCAAACACAGCTAGGTGACTGGTGAGCGACCGAAAAAATCCGCCTAGTCCGGGTATCGAACCCGGGACCTCTCCATTACAGGTGGAGAGGTCCCGGGTTTCTGTACCTCCACCTGTAATGGAGAGGTCCCGGGTTTGATACCCGGACCAGGCGGATTTTTTCGGTCACTCACCAGTCACCTAGCTGTGTTTGGAGATTTATGTTTGTCCTTTGTCCCCCTTTGTCTCCAGGGATTATTTTCATCGCCCCCCGCTGATTTCTCGACGTTTCTCCGTGATAGAGTGCGCGTGGGCGCGGATGGTTTGAAATGTGCGAGAGTGTTCGATTCTGTCGCGTTATATCGGCGTAGGAATCTAGTCCTTGGTCACATAACGGCGACATTGCTCGCATTTCACGCGGCGCCGCGCATCTGCGAGAAATACGATTAGACGCAGCGGAGAATTTTGTGGCTACTCCCATTACGGGCACGCAGGCACAAAAAGGAATAAAAATAAGAGTTGTTTTTCTGACCGCATAAATGATGGAATCTGCCATGCGATCGGCGAGGATACTTCATAAGCTCCTTACCTGAGCTCCTGATCATAAAATAAAAATGATACTAATATAAAAACGTTTGGCGTACTTTTTTTTTTTTTTTTTTCAGGGACAGTTATGTTTTGCAAGATTTCGCAGCGGGTTTCTTAGAGTGTTTCTTTTAGGACTGTGGTGCTCCGCGAACTATAGCGGGGAAACTTTCCACGCTAAACGTAGCGGAGAAATGCTCCCGCAAAATAGAGCGGTGAAAGTTTCTCGGTAAAAATTTCGGATAAATTAGGCGGATGAATACACGAACGCATATTGCGTGCGTGCAACAGAAAAATGTCCACCTCAGTTGTCGCCAGAGTTACCATTTGCGAGACACAACAAAGAAAACCTGAATTTTCCTTTTTTTTTTTATGCGGTTTGGGTATGGTAAATTTTTATTTTTTATTATTTGGTTGTCGAGCTTTGTGGAAACAGCAGCGCTTCCTCTTGGCGGAAAGTGAGAACAGCTGTCCGATGCGTGTGTGCTCGAGTGTCTATGTGTGCACAGTAGACAGACCGCTGCGTGCAGCCAATGCCACGTACGAGACAAGGCCCGTATCTCCCCCCCCTTCCTGACGTCATCTCTAGTGAACCCACGCAGTGCCGCCTAGCGTGCGCCAGCATCGCCGTCAGCGCGCCTCGAAGCGTCTCGCAAAGAGCGCGACGCTAACAGTCGGCGACGTCAGGACGAACGTTTCTGCCGCCTGGGGTCGGGTCCACTAGTGATGACGTCATAGCGCAGGCCTTGTCTTCTAGCTGGTATTGGTGCAGCCCATACCGTGCCAGCTTGTCGGCTTTCCTTTTTAATCCTGACCGTATTGTCTCTTTATTTGTCTTCCCCCTCTTATTAACGTGGAACGTTCTTTGGCTATAGGTGTTCGGCATTTCGTGAGGTCCAGATAAAAAGTGAAGCCTGGATAAAAGCGTGACCGCGATGCTCGACACTGATTGGTTGACGGGTGGGAGAGGGGTAAGGGGCTCTACGCTGATTGGTTAAGAGGGGTAGGCGAGGAGGATCTCGATCACCTGTGCGCACTGACGGAGAGGAGCTCGGGTGTATGGAAGGCTCTGGAAGATCACCGGATTTTTCAGCCCAATTAGCGGCAGTATCGCTTCTTTCTAGGAACAACTATGGAGGGTACATGTGGTACGACTTAAACTGTCTGATTAAGAACGCCGTCAACGTAGGCGTTTGGAAACTCGGGTTCTCGCTGAACGTTTGCGATGCTGGAATTTTTACGTATGCAACGCAGTTGCCCAGCAATATGCCTTATTTAGTGATGTCGCGAACCTTCCGAGGATCGAGCTTAATCGGGTTCGAACTTTTGTGGGCATGCGTGAAAATGAAAAAAACTAGCCTACGAAATCTTGTCGAGTAAAAAATAAAAAAGAGGAAAGGGGGTGGGGCGGGGGGGATAAACTAATGAAAGCATTAAACCCCGGTAACACTGCTTGCACATCATACACGAAAACATTGCCCGCACACACTCTTTGTAATGTCGTATTTGCTTCCCTGGCAGTCCTGTCATTGATCGTATAAGATGTGCGAATACAACATTGACACTTTTTTGCAATTTACTTCGAAAGGGTATTGACGGGCGCGAAATTTTAGCGTTTAGCTAGTGCCCCCCACCCAAAAGCACACACACACACATACACACACACACGCACGCACGCAAACACACGCACACACACACGCACGCACACGCACACGCACACGCACGCACACACGCACACGCACGCACACGCACGCACACATACACGCACCACTACTTTCCAACACCCGAGCACTTTGCACTTTTAATGACAGCCCTTTAATTTTAAGAAGAAAAAAAAATCAGAAAAAAAAATTGCACATCGTTTGCGCTATCTGTGTCGTGCAGTGTATATACACATGTCTTCGGTTCTGTGTAAACATTAGTAGCCATGTCGTAAAACATAAAATAAAGTATACCTTTTAAATGGTTTTGTTTCCTAAAATTCCAAACTTTTGCGTAAAAGTCGGACTCATTAGTCGAGTTTCCGTCGAACTTTAGGTTCGCCGAATGAGTCGAAACTCGAGGTTCGCCCAAAATCCGCGACAGATCTCTGCCCTCATCTGCTTTCCCCTTTCCACCGGGTGCCTCGTTTCCCCCTCCGATGGAGCGTGTCTGCCGGTTGTCATCGTTTCGCTTTTTTCTTTGTCAGCCGTTTCGATCTAGACACGCAAAACCAAAACGTTTTCTTCTTTAGTTCATTTCGTGTCGTCGTTAATTTATCGTGACGGGGACAACGCGAAAAAAACAGAGATAGGATCGAGGCAGAGCTGTGTTCAGCAGCGTCTATATGTATAAAGTTACCGGAAACGTTATAATCATTGAGACAGTTTAAGAAACGCTGGGTATGACTTATTAATTGTTCGTGCTTCATGCTTCACACTTAGTTTTTCGGCATTTTTTTTTTTTTTTGATCGGCATATGTTGCAAATTTATTCGCTGCGGGGCAGTCTCCTTCGCTGCGGGCTTCTTGCATTTTCGGTTCTACTCGTTGCGTCGTGAACGACACGCGCGTGCGTCCCTCCGTCGTTATGGCAACTGACGGTTGCAGACCAGCTTGCAACGGTCGTTTCGGTTGTTCCAGTCGTTCCGGTCGCTACGGGCGCATGTGTGAGAACGGGCCTTACCGCTCAATCACACTGGAAGCGGATCCGCGTTCGCAAAGCGCTTGGGAACGCGGTTGTATAAAGATCCAGTACAATTGCACGCGCACTTGATGTCATCAAGTGCGCGTGCAATTGCACTGGATCTTTATACAACCGCGTTCGCAACCGCTTTGCGAACGCGGATCCACTTCCAGCGTGATTGAGCGGTTAAAGGGACAATGAAGGCAATTTCAGATATTTTTTTGGCGATTGAACTGGGTTCCCGGCACGCCTCAGGCCACGATGCCCAAATTTCAGCCGAAACCGGCGCTTGTGTGCCGCGCCAATCAATTAAACAATCGCGGTAATAATCGTACCGGGATCGATCGAGGCGACGCCCCGAGCGTTGCGGGAGAAAAAAGCAGAAGCGGAGGTCACGTGACCCTGCGGGGCCTGGAAGCGTAACGTCACAAGAGACGTGTCAGCGATTGGTCGAAACGAGAAACGCGCCCTCGGTCACTCTTTGGTTCGTGGTTTTTATGAACACTGTTCTAATTCCACTTGAATAACCATGGAAACTATAAATCGAACCGAAAATGATAACTAAACCGTAAACAAAACACCATAATTATTTTTTTCTTTGCTACACTGCACGCGAAACGGGCAACGAGCAACTATGGGCAAACAAAATATATAAAATAAGGAACACAGCGCGGAGCACGCGGGAGTTTTTTGGTTCTGGTTTCAGATGTCGGTGCCGTGTTTCTATTTTTATTTATTTATTTATTTACAATACCGCGGACCTTTCGGTCTACGCAGGAGAGGAAGTACAAAAGCACATAATAAATACATGATCATGCACTCTGTGCGGGTCAAGCGTGCGCAGGCAGTTCGAAGCATGCCTGCGCATTCTTTACATGCATCACTTAATTAACAAATTCGGTCAATTTGGCTCCGAATAGCTCAAGGCTGCAGAAACTGACAAGTTCTTCTGGTAAAGCGTTCCACTCAATTATTGTTCTGCAAAAGAATGAATATTTGAATACATCATTCTTGTATTGATACGGTGAAATGGCTTTAGTGTTGCTCGTTCTCCGGGAACGAGACGTCGAAGGTAGCAGATATGTTTCAGGATCTATTTTTGTCAGTCCGTTTGCTATAATGTATAATTCTTTTAATCTAGAAATTTTTCTTCTGTTTTCTAGGCGATCCAGCCGCGCCTCAGCTCTCATTGCGGTAACAGACGACGTACGCCTATATTCCGAAAAAATAAACCGTAAAGCAAGGTTCTCAATTCTTTCTATTTGTGTGACCTGCTTTCTTCTGTAGGGGTCCCATACGCAACTTGCATACTCTAATATCGGACGCACATAGGATTTATATGCAGTTAATCTAACATCTCTATTTGCATGTCTTAGGTGCCTTCTAAGGAACGCTAGTTTTTGATATGCCCTTGCACATATATAGTCCACGTGACTATTCCAGCGCAACGTATTACAAAAAATCACACCTAGGTACTTAAATTCATCTACTTTTGCAAGTTCTGTGCTCCCTATAGTGTAGCGGAAATCTAACACTTTCTTCTTGTTTGTAATACTACAAAATACCGTCTTATTAAAATTAATAACCATGCCCCATGTAGCACACCATGAGCTGATTACCCCCAAAGACTCATTTAGTAACTCCTGATCCTGAACTGCAGTAATTTTAGAAAATAGCATACAGTCATCCGCAAAAAGCTTAACATGTACTGAAGAAGGCAGATTCGAAGCTATGTCATTGATATAGACTATAGAATAAGAGTGGCCCTAAAACGGAACCCTGGGGTACTCCTGAATAGACTGCTAATGGGGGAGAGCATACGTTATTATAACAGACATACTGCATTCGGTTGCTTAAATATGAACGTATCCATGATAGCAAACTCCGATTCAGTCCTAATTTACGTAGCTTTTCGAGCAATTTGTCATGAGGAACACGGTCAAAGGCTTTCGAAAAATCCATACATATTACATCAACTTGACCACGCTCATTTATAACAGACGCGAACTCATGCGTACATTCAAGTAGCTGCGTGACCGTTGACAGACCCTGCCTAAACCCATGCTGGTGCTTATACAGTAAGTTATTTTCTTCCAGGTAGTGATTGATATGTTTTGATATAATATGTTCTAGGAGTTTGCAACATGTCGATGTTAAGGATATAGGACGATAATTCTCAGTTGCCATCTTGTTTCCGGACTTGTGAATTGGCACAATTTTCCCACATAACCAATCTGCCGGTAGCTTGCTCTGCCGAAGTGAAGCTTGAAAAATTACAAATAAGTACCGAGACACCCACTCTGCGTATCGTCTTAGAAAAGCATTCGGAATGTCATCTGGGCCAGATGCCTTTTTATCGTTTATATTTAAAATCAAGTTAAAGATACCGCTTTCCGACAGAACGAGCTCCGGCATTTGTGACTGATAAGAAACATAGGCAGGGTCTCCCGACGGGTCACGTGACAGAGTAAAAATGGACTGAAAGTACTTGTTAAATTCTTCTGCAATTTGAAAATTGCAGAAAATTGCCAAAAAGAAACAAAATTGCAGAAAATTGCGAAAAAAAAAAAAAAACGCTTTGCAGAATCCTTTAGGATTCTGCAAAGCGGTAGTCATGCCGAATTTGTGCGCAGTTGAAGGATGTTCAAACGGTCGACTGAAGACCCGTGATCGTTCGGGCGACGCTAGTTTTCTCCTACTCCCAAGCGATGAAGCATTGCGAAGTCTCTGGTTGAACAGCGTTGTCTTGCGCAGAGGTCTCGGCGATGGCGTCAAACTTTGTTCGCTACGTTTTCGGTCAGGAGACTTTGAACAGAACCTTCAGGTTAGCCGGAGTCTGGGCGTAGGTGTGAGGCGAATCACTCTCGGTCGGCGGCAATTCTGGGGCGTCCTCGTAAAGAGGCATTCCAGAGTTCCGTGTCCTTAGGAGCATCTCCCGTTCTGTTGGTGTCAGGTCACTGAACGGGAGCCCGAATTCGCTCGCGAGAGCGGCATTGCCGTCCATGTTGGTCCGACGAAACGACCGCGCCACCGCGCTGCTATAACCCACCGCGGTAACCAGAGTCTCGACGCCCTAAATGCTGCCGGTACCGACAATTCACATGTGACGTCACTCCCTACGTCACCTCCGTTTTCGGAGGCCCAAAAACGAGAAACGCGGATAGTTCAGTTTCGGTTTCTTCAGTTCTTTCGTGGGTACAGAAATACGCGTCACAAATGTCTATAAAAAATTGGGCAGTATGCCAGGTTCACAAGAAGCCTAAAAACACCATTAAAAATATATATATAATTAAAATCGCCTTCATTGTCCTTTTAAGTTTTAAAGCAACGAGGGGATGGAGAAATTTTTAGAGTGCTCTGGTTAAGGTAAATAAAATGTGAGGTCATTTTTGTAGAATTAGTTCGATATCTTTTTTTCTTTTTTTTTTCTACCACACTAATTTGTGTATTTACTCGGATTAACCGGTTGACTCTTGGTTTATTTTGTCGTGCGAACTTTGAGAGTTAAATAGTCGGCAATTAGTTTCCATCAGTTAGCGTCTGGTTTTTTGGAGGGAAGCTTAAGCCGGCAAACTGTCGAGTGTTACGAGGGCACGCAGAGCTACGTCCATCTGCCCGCGTAATCTTGTAATCCACGGTCAGTTTTAGGGCTTCGACTGGGCGTAACAGGCTTTATCGTCGTTGATTACATTTTCGGATTAAGACAACCGGATTATCTCAGAACCGGCTTAGTTTATATTTTGTTTCGATAATTGGGGCTCCGGGATGATATAAATAATAATATACAGCTCGTTTTGTTTTCTTCCACATAGTTGTTACAAAATCGAATATTTTGTGTCTTTAGACGATCTATAGAACGAGTGTATAGTGAAATCCGAATTAGTCTAGCCTAGATCTAAAGTCGCACACGTTTGACTGCGTTTACGCTTGGTGACAGCTGGCGCCATATAGCGGGGAACCCTTGTAACACTTCAGATCGGCCTACATGATCACACTTTTACCATGGGCGTGAAATAATTTTGATCACGTTATACGCGACCATTTCTTATAGAAAGTGCGTAAATTCGATTTCCCAAATATTGCAAAATCTTCAGTCTAGTTAAGCGGAAATCCGAGGTGTTCCTGGGACACCCGATAGATGGCGCCATTGGGTCAGACAACGTCCGCAGACTGTTTTTTTCTATTATGTACTAGCAGAGTGACCGCGGTTTTAGGGTCGCGTGACGACTGGACGTTTATATACGCTCATGGGAACACTTTGCTTCGGTCAAAAACTTTGCGGACGTGGAAAGAAGACAAAAAAAAATGTTCACTTTAAATTTATCTGTTTTTATTATTTGTTTTCATATCAGGAGGTGAGCGTGTCGTGAAACTTGCACATTTGCGCCGTATGGGGCATCGTGCCGCGTTCGCACGCAGAAAATAATTCCTGCTTACTTTGGACGGGGAAGCAACTGATAACGGTGGGGTGAACGAACCGCGTCCGAAATAAAAGTTTACGACTCTGGGCAGCTTTAACGCCTTAAAAGAAAACGAAACAAATGTTTAAAAAAAAGTCAAAATGCTACAAAGAGAGAGTGGGAAAGAAGAGAGAGCACTGCACTCTCCCACAATAATGACTTCCACGTGCGATTGTGTACACACCCAACCACAAATCTTTCAGAGCTGGTTGGAGTTCGCGACCGGAATAACTAATCGGGCGGTCTGTTGGTCGCGTAGTTCATGCGCGAAGTTTGAAATAGCTCCGCTGTTGCTCTTGCTGCTGCCAGTGTTAACGTTTGTAGTTTGCGTTCGTTATTTCTTTCTTTCTTTTCGCCGATATAATTTATGTCTGACCACAGGGCGGATTTGTTTTCTTCTTCGGCATGTCGTTGTCGAGGGGCGAGTCCTCCGAGGCGTCGAGAAGGGTTTCGGGTTGCTCGTTTAAAGCCGCGTTCACACTGGGTTCACACATCGTACAAGAGAGCCACAGACATGACGACAGACGTGTTTGCGTACACACCTCACGCATGTTCAAAACGCGTTTGCTTCGTACGGGTCAGCAGTCTGTCTTTTGTATGACGTATGGGAGAAGTATACGAGCTTTGCACCCTCTCGGTCTTGCACAATTGGCCACGCAATCACTATCAAGTCGCAGTCAGCGAGATTGCGTCATTAGCGGGATAAGAACGCCCAAGAACGTATCGCGAAGCGAGAAGCATGCCCGAAGCCGAGACTGCGGTGGGAGCCACGTCCTCGTTGGATCAGTCGATCGTACGCCTCTTTTTCGCCACGTCATCGCGCTCCCGCCCATCCCCACGCGCACATGTCAGGCGACAAGAGCGAGACGGCTGATTGGTCCGGCGAGCACGTAGCTCCCAGCGCAGTCTCAGCTTAGGGCTGAACGGAGTATGTAGCGGGTCGCGCCCTGCGTTTCTTGAGTTGACAGGGGTCATAGCACCTGTCACCGAAGACTACCGTAGAATCCCGAACTATCGCCCACCACATAGTTGCCCTTTTCATTTATTTTTTGTATTTTATTTTCCTGTGGGTGGGCGTTCATTAGGGGTTTACGAGTAAAAATCACCCCCTGAAGACCAATTTGCAAAGTCGTGTTTGCACGATCGTTTGGGCGATAGAAGCCCATGTCTAAAGTTCCTGCTCGCGCTCACCATTTTCATAGCATCCTTTTAAAGCAACTTATAAAGCCAACGGCTGGTAGTTCTCGTTTTTTCTCGCTGTTCATATCAGTAACGTTGAATTAAAAAAAAAGAAAAGAAATTGCCTTTGTTTGGAAGAGCTGCATATGCTTTGCAAATGGAGTCGCTGTGTAAGATAACTACACGTCAAAAAACGCAGTTTTCTCTTCCTTTTTGTTTGCTCGTTGTTGGTGATATTTTTTTTGGTAACCGCTCGGGCACAGCCGTTGCATTCAAACCTCGGTACGGCAAATGCCTTTCGCATTTTTCGGGAATTGAAAAGAGGTCGTTAGGGGGGAAGAAAAACGGATATTTCGGAACATTTCTGCTCGACGGAAAGCTCGCATCGGCTGGGTCAAAGCGTTTTACTGCCGGAATTCGCTTTCAGGAGCGTCCGGGATGTCGCACAAATGATCAGCAATATTTCTTAGGCTCTATGGGGAGTGGGGGGGAGGGGGGGGGTGGTATAATTTGCAGCGTATACATCCGCGTTTCTGTTCTATTGACAACTTCCTACGTTGCGCTGCCCGATCATTCATTCATTCATCCATTCAATTTGCCGGCTATGAACAGCATACGCCTTTTAATGATGTATGTAATCAAAATGGTCCCATGCCATAGCCAGTTAACTATGCGCTTCTATGGTTATCGCAGAATGGACTTTTCTTTTCTAAAATGAGGTCTGCCGATGCGTGCTCTCCGCCCAACTTCGCTTTGAAGGCCCCTCAGCACCGATCTCACTAAGCGTTCGGCGCATGCGTAATACCGCCATAACTTTAGTTCGCAGAACGCAGACTGCGGTGCACGACAAGGTTCGTTAAGTCTCGTGCTCTACACGCGCAGAGCTCCAGCGAGGCTGCCGCACGTGCTGAAGAACAAAAGTTCTCTCGCTGCATTTCGACAGCGGTGGAGAGGTCAAACTGGCTGGTGAGATCGGTCTGTTAAAAGTAATTTTTACAAATGTATTGTCTTTTAACAAAAAATTTTTTTTTCACACTGAAACTTTGAATTTAAATGGGGCGTTGCGACGATTTTTGTACTTTGCGTAAATTCCACTTAGAATGAATCCGCGATGTTTAAATACTAAAAAACAGCGTTATTCTTTTTTTCTTTTTTGTCCAATGATAGTTGGGAAAAAGTTTAATAAAAACAAACAGTGTTCACCCCCTCAACTCGCAGCCAGAACAAGCGGCCACGTAATGTTCGGAGCCGATTATATGCCGCCAGTGTTTACCATAGCCACGCACTATGGTTGGTAAAGCGCTGGACACGCGTTGAGTTCCAGGCACTGGAAAACCATATTTGAGGGCGGTGTTTAGAGCACATGCTCAGGACGAGCTCACATGAATAGTCTGCTAAGAACGGCAATCTTGATGATCCGGAATGCACGTTGTCGAAGAACTGTGGAAGCTCGCCGTCAGCACGCACTCAGCAGTCGCGCACACAGCTATGGCCGTTAGTGAAACCCCCTATTGTAGTCATTGAAGCGATCGGACTCGAGCCTGCCCGAATGCTTGTCGTGCTCTCTGATTATCGCGAGCCCAAATCGAGTGCTCACGCAACGGTCGGGACCGATCCATGAGCCGCTCTCAAATATCGTCACTGGGGGCACTGCGACCTCCAAATACGTCATCAAGTTTTGCGAAGGGGAAATGGAAAGAAAACGCTCGCTGTTATTCACGTAATTTCAACGATACAAAAGAGTTTCTCGGCCAGTGGCGTTGTGTGCGAGTATACCTGGGTTCCGCTAAGTGCGAGTAAGCTCGTGTAAAGAGAATAACGTTCCACCAGAATATCGTTGCACCGCGCCTCTGAGCCGCGTGTATTAAAGCATGAAATGCTTTTTAACACTACCCGGAATCCCACAATTTTGGCCGTCCGTCCGTCTGTGCATATTCCGCTAAATTTAGAGGGGAAAGTTAGGTTACGTGACGTCACCTGACGTCATGCGAACTAGACACCTCATGGATATTGACGACGCGCGACCTATACGTTACCTCAGTTTCACGGCTAAATTTAGCGGAAAAATGCACGTCTCGTGTCCAAAACATCGATTCAATTTCACCGGTAAATTCAGCGAAAATTATCGTCATGTGACCTATACACGAACTCAGTTACCCTCTAAATTTAGCGGGAAAATATACGCCACGTGCCACAGCGATTTCCTATAGTGCATTTTACGCATAATAGGACTTCGAAGGTCGCTGCCAGTTTTTTTTTTCTCAGTTGACACGTGGTCGTATATAAAACAGTGTGCAGACATGAGCATGGAGGAAGCCAGCATGCTTCGAACATGCCCGAAACGTCCGCAGACGCCTTCCTGTCTGCCTCAAACACCGTGTCGTTTGTACGACATCCGAGCAGCGGGACTGCAGCTTTCGAAGGTGCTGACGGGCGTTGCTCGCTGAGCTAACCGCGTGGACGACCGAAGACGCTAACCGACCCGTTGACAGAAGGAGGACGGCAGGGAGGTCCTTCGCTGGACCCAATTCCCTATCCTTCCCTCGGGTGTCTCTCAAGCTCGAAGTGTGCACGCGTAGTAAAAGCACGACGGAAGGCAACGGGCGGGTGCCGGAGGCCGGCTACTCCAAGGAGGTGCCCTGTCCTTTCCACCCTCCACCCGCTCGCGTGGCGATGGAAGCGCAGCACGAGCAAGTGCTAGCGCTCCGCTTGAGGGAATTTCCGAATTTCCGTCGAAGAAGCTCTCGGGGAGTGAACACGCGTGCCCTTACAGATGATCCTCGAACCAGAAGTTGTGTAAATCCTTTGAACTAGGACGCTATTCGCCTCGAGATTCGATCGACAAGGCTCATGTGGTGAAAAGCAAAAGTACGCTTTGTGTTTCACTTACGTGGAGCAAAACGAATGCTACGCACGCGAAGCTGCATACACGGGAGGCGCCAATGCAGCGCTCGCGTGCGCTGGAATCGAATGCTAAGAGCTGGGGCTCTGTACCCTTGTTCGTGATCCGTGCCGTTAGTGTGGATGCTACGTCTCCACCCGCATTGTTGACAGATGGAATTACCACGTGCATCATAAAGAACCAGGGATAAACAGAAGCACGCTTCCACACAATTCAATCTAGGTTTCGAGGCCAGTACTCTGTTTTAAACTGAGTATTGGCCTCGAGAGCTCCAAGTCGCTGCTTTGAAGCGTTCTTCTGCAGAATGAGCACTCGCGTTATAAATGCACGTCTCAAAGCTACGAGCGCGGACTAGCTCGCGCTTGTAGCTTTCGCTGCAGTCTTAGCGTAAAAATAGATTGTCCGGCGAAAACCGGAAGGTACTAAGTTTTTTCGCTGGCCACGTACAGATGACCTAAATATAGTCATATGCAGACTTGTACACGTTACTGAAAAATAGTAAGGAATTATATTTACAATTACTCAAGGCTAAATTGTAATTTATTACAATTACAATTACCCTCCCATAAAAGTAACCGACCGTTACCCCAAAAAGTAATCCGTTACTTTCGTGGCGTTACTTTCAACATTATTATCCTCGGGTAAGAAACAAAGGGAAGAGGGTTATTCAAGTTCTTATTGTTGCAACCTGTCCTATTTAATGGCCTTGACTATTTTCAGCAACAGCTCACTCCCGAAGTTCTCGTGAGGCATTTAGCGTTATTTCTTACTCAATATGTCGACTGCTACGCTGAACACCCTTTGAACTGAGGCACTGGACGGGAGTGGCATATTGTGCCTCATGAATGCTTTATGATCTGCATTGAGCTTCTTCAGCGCAGCAATGGACGTACTTTTTACGATAAGATATTTATCTAGATGACGAAGCGACGCTTCGTCGTTGCAGCCGTTGCCTGATATTCGAGAGTTTTAGTAGATCGTTTCGATACCTCCGATGCCCCCGATAACGATATGATGAATGCGCAAAGGCGGCGGCGGAGTATCGGGTATCGTTATCGGAATTGTCGGACTGATCTCCTAAAATTTTCTATTTTCGAGATCGCGAAGCTGTAGAAGTCGTCATACAATTAGCCAAAACTAGAATAAGAATCGACTTATGTCCATCTTACTATACCGGCATATATTGCCAGACAATAGAGAGTTTTAGAAGATCGTTCCGATACCTCCGATAGCCCCGATAACGATACTATGCATGCACAAGGGAGGCGGTGGCGGAGCACCGGGTATTGTTATCGGAGTTATGGGAACGATCTACTAAAACTCTCTAATAGAAAAACATAGTTGTAACCGTAAGATGATAATTAAATAATAAATAAGCTTTGGCTTGATATTCTTCTTTCTTTGGTTCTGAACAGGTCGAGCCTCGGTTGAGGCATTGGTGAATAAAAAAAGGTTTCCAGTATATAAATATAAGTAATCGAAAAAAGGACACTCATAACAACAATTAATTAGAACGTCGGTTAAGGAAGGAAATGTAACCGCGCGTTTGCCGTGTGTACCTCTCTTGATGCCGTTCAAAAACGCATGGAACACGAACCGATTGCAGTTTCCTCCGGTGTTCTCCAGATAGACGTCCGCTGATGCCACGGGCAGCGAAGGACAGAGAACTAAGCCGCACTCTGGCCCCACTCAGGAGTTTCACTCTCCTCAAGCCCAGAATATCAAGTCTACGTCAGTCAACATTATGTTTTATTTGTAAAAATATCTGCTTGAGGTAAGATGCGTCCTGCTGGGGTAAAAACAGGAAGAAGAAAAAAGGAAGACTATTACCATTTTCCAAGTGCTCGCAAAAAGCTGACTCAGAAAAAGGGTGACTGAGAAGCAGATAGCCTGGCTGGAATTCACAAATACAGTGGGCCAGCCCTAGAAGTTTGACTACAAAAAAGTAAGTAGCGTTTAAAACAGGGTCAAGTAAGGTGAAAGGAACAGAAAAAAATACATCCTGTTTTCTAAGAGAAGATGATACGTGTGCAGAAACGAACGAGGATGCTTGTGGCAATTACACCTTCACATATTATCACATCGCCTTTGGTGGATTTTAGGGTAAACCGAGCGTCGTCGCGAGTTGTGACATCATGAAAATGGTCGTAGTCACTATAACCAAGAAGGACATTGTTAATTCTTGTCTGTGCACTTGGTGTTCTCTCCCCGTCTTCGACCGCAAAGAAAAAACAAAGGGGTTAAAAAAAGCGAATATAACTTGCATCAACTTGCAATTCAAAAAAGAAAAAAAAAATACAAAAAAGGGAGGGGCCACTTTTTTTTTTTTTTTTTTTGTAAAATTGTTTATTTTGGTTTTTTGACATTGTTGTTAGGGTCTAAAAAAAAATAGAATCAGGGGCTTGGTGTTGCAAAAAAGACTTTGCGGAACTGAAGAGTGCCAAGTGCCAAGCCTCCCTTGCGCTGGTCAATTCGCGTGACAGTGTGACTGCGCTCGACTTTACCAAAATAAAAACAACCCTTTCCCAGAAAAAGGGGGGGGGGGGGGGTTGGTCCTGAAAAAAAAATGTAACGGCTTACAAGGAATCCGCTACGTAAAAAATGTAAGGGAATTACTTTAAAATTACTCTAGAAAATATGTAATTATTCCCTTACAAAATTACTGATAAATGTAAGGGATTACAAGTAATTTCGTTACTTGTAACGGATTACGTACAAGTCTGGTCATATGTGATATATATATATTTTGTTAAAAGACGTCCCGGTATTTTTTATATCAATTATGAACATTAATACGAAACTTCACGCCACATTTTGCGAGTGTGTGTGGCTATAGTCGTGTCGTGACGTCACATCAGGGATGGTGACGTCAGAGTCATGGGCGTGGACTTATTCCCGCCTTCGATCAACGTGGTTAATGGTGCGTACAAAGATCATCGTCGAAGAATTGAGCTTCCGTCAAAACCTTAAATTTTGTATTTCTTAGGACGAAGTTATTTGGCTGAGACAGAGGTCAAGACATGTTGTGGGCTTTCTTTGCATGATGTTACGTCAGAGCTTCCGTTGTTGCCAACGGAAGCGCTGTGTGTTTTCAGGGTGCAATCAAAGCAATTGACCTCTGTTCAAAATTCAGTTACCTGCGCGGCGGATGATCAAACATTCGGATATTGTGCGGATGATTTTCCTAAAAGCAATGACAATATAATGTAATTGTTTTCTGAAAGACAAACTTTTACCGGGCAATATCTTTAATAGTGTTAGTTTAATCTCGTGGTCACTTCATGATGCGGCAGCTTTGGGTGCGGCTACGTCTGCAAAAGTACCAAGGGGAACTTAACTCTTAATATGAAAAAGATAGAGAGAGAGAGAGAGAGAGAAAAAAGAAAAGCTAATCTACCAAGCAGGCAAGCTTTTGTTAAACGCTTTCGGTGTACGCCGAAGAAGGATTGGTTTCGGCAGAGGCTGCTGCACGGTTGGAAGTTGGGCCTCGCTCTAACTCCACTCCGTGTAATTGGCCGCACTCAGCGGTTTCTGAGTACGCCTCTCAGTTTATATTCTGCTCTTACTTCGAAACCTCGCCCCTATTGATTGGGAGATCTGTTTGTTCTTCGGAATACTCAATCGATTCCTAGACAGTTCTCAAGACGTGTTATTTTGGTTTTGCTTTCTCTCGTTTCTCTGAGGCGATCTCTTTGTTTTAACTCGAAAATGAGCACGCCAAAGTTGCGCGCACTTTTTGAATGGGTTGCCATTGCCTCATTAGATAGTCGTGGTCCTATTTGATTGGCTACCAGCAACTCGCTAATGACATCATTAGGAAGGAAGCCATTTTCTTAATTTATGCCGGTCGTTTTTTCTTTTTTTTCTTTTTGAGAACCTTTTAGTGACGACTTGGTGAAATGACTATTTCGGTATAATATAATATTGGGGCTTCCGTTATCCACAACCTGCCCTAAAGCAGCAGTCAAACTGCTGTTTTAGAGCATTCGCAGTTTGACCATAACTGGAAGCAAGAGGCTTAAAAAAAAAGAAAAAAAAAAAGCTACAACTATATTAAAGCCTTTCGGATGAACTATTGGGCTGCGTTCGAAGAAAGTCACTCAGGCAAGAAATAAATAACATTCTGGCAAAACAACAAACTGTCTCTTAAAAAAAAACTATTATATATATATATATATATATATATATATATATATATATATATATATATATATATATATATATATATATATATATATATATATATATATATATATATATATATACGGTATCGCTTTGAGTCGGTAATGCGCCCACCAAGCTCTCTCTCCTTGGAAGCGATTGTAAAAGAGGGAGGAGGAGAGAGATGAAAGAAGGGGAAAATTTGTGCGAAAGGCTGCCGTCTGTTTGCAGCTAGATCTCCGAAGGGACCGGGGTTGGTTCGCGAAAGACGAGCGGGCCAGTGTGGCTTCCGAGACCAACCTACAAACTTGGCCGGAAGCGAAAACATAAACGACGCAGTCTTTCCAGTATAATGCGCAACGGCTTGCCGCCTTCAACCGCGAGATGCGGCTGCAGAATGGAGTGAGAATCGGGCTGGAGAAAAGGCTGCCCCTTTTTTTCCCGCCGGCCATGCAAGGTCCATCTGAGCAGCGCCGACCAAGAAAAGAAGCGGACGTGAGCTGCCTCCGAAATGAAGTCGGGGCGGCACCTTTGGGATTTCCTTCCACTTCGGCTAAAGCGGACACTGTTCACGGTACGCGGCGGGGGGTTATGATTTGACGCGGAGCGCTGCACTGTATATAAGGCCCCACGCCTGGATCTACAAGATGTTTCAAAGCGCAATTCGGGCCTAAAAAAAATGTGTAAATAAACAAATGCTGGGAGTGCATTGAAACTTTTCGCAAGCGCAAGGGTGTCTTTTGGTGGTGGACTTACCTTACGAATGTAAATTTTAGAAAAAAAACAAAGTAAAAAAAAATTTCGTATTTTTTATGCGCAGGGAGGAAATGGATGAAAATCATATGTTCGACGTTGAAACTCACACATGGCACCACACGCGCTCAGATATGCCGGATCTGCCTGCGGGTGTTCATCTTCTCAATGTAGTTTTAATGTTTTAAGGTGAAAGCCTTGTCCCATTGAGCGAAAAAGCGGCTATATGGCCATAAGAATACGATTGAGCGGCACGCGCTGGTCAATCTTAAGCTCAGGAACGACGCGGTCCTTGGCATCGTGGCTATATGGCCGTAAGAATACGATTGAGCGGCACGCGCTGGTCAGTCTTATGCTCAGGAACGACACGGTCCTTGGCATTGTCCTTGAGATCGTGCTAGAGGTCGTCCTAGACTTCTTGGACGATCTTACTTGTCCCATTACGCGAAATAGCGGCGTCGTTGTGCCCGAAAGATGGCCATAAAAATACGTCGCCAAGCACGCGCCGCCCACGCTCAAGTGCGGGAGCGTGAAGTCACCGCCGAGCGCCGTGTGCAAAAGGTGCGATTCGGACTTCGTCTGTGCTCGTCGTGTGCTTCGTGCGATGGACTGTGAGGTGATTGCGGCTACACGTACGGCCTCGACATAGGCAGCAAAGTCTACATCTACGGCGGCTTCCGCAGGCAAACGTGGCCGCCCACGCAAATACGCCACAGCCTCCTTAAGTGCCCTCCTCTAGGCGTCGTTCTCCACGTCGTCGTACACGTCGTCCTTAAGGTCGTCCTAGAGGTCATCCTAGAAGTTGTCTTACACGTAGTTCTTGACGTTGTCCTCTACGGCGCCATCCTCGACGTCGTCCTCAAGGACTTCATCCTCGACATCGTCCTCGGCGTCGTCCTAGACGTCATCCGAGAGGTCGTTCTCGGCGTCGTCCTAGACTCTGTCCTTGCCGTCATCCACGACGTCGTCCCAGAGGCTGTCCTAGATGCCGTACTTGGTGCCGATCTCTAGGACGTCGTCCTAGACGCCATCCGAGAGGTCGTTCTCGGCGTCGTCCTAGACTCCGTCCTTGCCGTCATCCACGACGTCGTCCCAGAGGTCGTCCTAGACGCCGTACTTGTTGCCGATCTCTAGGACGTCGTCCTCGACGTCGTCCTGTACGTTGTTCTAACGTTTAATGCGTGTAGAAACATTACTCGAAAACATTTCTACCGCGGAACAATAATACTTTCGCCTTCCTACACGTAAGCACCCTTTAGTGTCCTCCTGTAATTGTTATTTAATTCCGTTGCGCCATCTGTGAAAAGGGGCGTCAACCAGAGACGTTTCTTGCCGCTTTCCTTCCTGTGCATAAAAAAGAGTGTGTTTTGCTGAATTTTTTATTTTATTTTAAAACTTACTCATAAATTTGAGCATGGCAAAAAGCACTGCCTAAAGACAGCTTTGTGCAAAGTTTAGTTGAACTCTATTGGTTCACTTATAGGATTTCTTTTTATGCCCGAAAAGCGCTCGGAAATTCCTCGATTATTCGCAACTTTTGCGAACTGTAAGGGGTGCGCTAGCACCAATCAAAATGGCCGTCATGTGGATGATTGACGTTGAACAGCTTAGATTTGTTACGCGTAGGTAATTATAATTTTTGTTAAGTACGAGAAATTTTTAGAGCCTAGCCTTATCTTCGTATGACAGAAAGTTGTAAGTGAATCGTGTTTGCAAAATCTATCGTCCGCGAACAATATAGGAAGCACGGTTGTCAGACCACGGTCCCACCATCGCTGAAAGTTGCGAATGCGCATTTAACGAATGAATTTCGTTTTCTTGGAGTCTTGTGTGTGCAGTGCCGGCGACACCATTTTTCCGTAAGCACCGTGCCAATGTTTACAAAATCCCAGCCCAGCAGGCGCATAAGTGTTTGTCGTTTCCACGTGCGAGCAAAGCACGTGCCACACGCACAAACGCTGAAACTTGCACCGACCTGAAAAGCCTTTTCTGAAACGGTGCGCATTTAATTAAAAACTAGCCTTTTTGGAATGGGAATACGAGCCCATGTTTTTGGGAAGTAACAAGAAACAAGAAGGTGCGTGATACTAACCCGGGGAGATTAAAAAGACGCCTCCACCGTCCGTGTCGATTCCGCTTTTATTGTAATCCGGTGTTTTCAACCGAAAGATACGTAACTGAAAGTACGGACACTGCGGAATTTTTAATCCCCGATGTCACGCGCAGAAAAGAAAGAGCGCGTTTGAAACATTTGGACGCCGAGAAACACCTTGGGGATTAAAGTATGAAACTAGTTTAGAAATTTATAAAAAGAAAAGCAAATCGAATTTTCCGTTGAACGGGAGAGAAAACAAAAGCACTCTAGAAAAAGCCCGTGAGTCTGCTTTCCCGCACAACACTCGGAGGGCCAATCACCGCAACCTACGGAGGCAGCTCAGCGAATGACAATGCCGAAACATACGTTAAGACCAAAAAACGCAGTCTGAGTTGTGACTTTAAGCAATGCAAGCGTGACGTTTTGGAGTTCTTAATGTCACGACTGAGGCTGCGTTTTTTGGTCTAAACATGTGTTTCGGCATCGTCATTCGCTGAGCTGCCTCCGTAGGTTGCGGTGATTGGCTCTCCGAGTGTTGTGCGTGAAAGTATAGACACACAAACATTTCTTAGAGTGAGGACGGTTTATTTTGCGAGCATAAGCAGGAGAAGTGACGTAAATTACCCGATAATGCAGTGAATGTCAATAGCAACAAACGAAACTAATCTTTAATACAAATTTTTTTAAAAACCCGGAGAAGACGGACGAAAAAAAAAAAGACAAAAACAGACGTGATTGAGACGTTTTATGTTTGTCCCCTCTTTTTTGTCCGTCCTCTCCGGGTTTTTTTTTTTTTTTAAGTGTGTAACATAAACCAGCTCGCCTGTCTACAGACTAATCGACGGCAAAGAAGAAAGAGCAAGGCCTCCCGAAACGGAGTGCAGGATATGATCGTGGCAATCCGAAACAGCGCATTACAAAACAAAGACTTCCGTCTACGACAAACTTCTTGATTAATTTGTGAGCGTTTCTATTGTTTTTTTTTAAGGCACGCACGTTTTTTTAATGTACGATATCAAAGAATGATATCAGAACATGAAACCCAATTTCTAGAAACATGAACCAAAACCATTATGGCACGCCACCAGCTCGGAGCACGTGGAGCGAACGCTCGCTCTGCAGAACCCAGGGATCCTGGGTTCAATCCCCGCCCCTGCCCGTTTCGATCTGGATGAGCGTCGTACCGGCCTGCGGTCGTGTATCACTACTGCGTGGAGCACGTTAAAGACCCCAGGCTAGCGGTTGTACCGCAATGGCCAAATTTCTCGTATACAGCTGAGACACCAGACGCCCACTGAGGCAGACTAACGTCCGGCTGTAAAAACATACACACAACAATTTGCTTTGTTATGGCACGCGAAATTATGAGGTTTATTCAACATGTATTTTCGAGATAAAATGCAGGTAAGATTAATAAGGTCGGTTGCATATTACTTGTAGCCAGTATATTTACATTCTTTTTTCTGTGTGCGTGCGCGTGTTTTTCTGCTTAAGAATCCTAATGAGCAGTTTAGACTTAAAGGACATCAATTATAGGTTATAGCTGATACCGCTAAAATCTAGGCTGAACAATGCTATTAGCATTGAAAAGAAAACGAGAAAATAGAAAACAAACAGAAATTTTCGGGTTTTCTTGCTTACCGCAAAGCCAAGAAACGGCAACGCAAAGCGTTGTATTTTTCTTCGGCCTATTTGAAATTCAGCTCTCCCTTTTGAGGCATAAGGAAGAAACCTACATTTATGGAGAAAATAAAGAAACTCTCTATGCGGCAGCGTTTACTATATGCGGAGTATATATTCCTCATTTCTTTTCTCTCCTCTTTTCCGACTTCGTCTTCTTCTTTTTTTTTTTGTTTTTGTTTTTTCATCTCTTCCTCCATATTTATTCGTCAAAGTAGACCGAGTTTGGCCCGCGGGTTTGCCCAATACCACCTTACATACAAGGCCGGCGCGCTTTCGTCATCGGTAGCGTATCCCCGACCGACGCGCCCCAGGCGGCAAACGCGCTGAAGCTCAACAAGAGTATAGACCTTTGCAGAAATCGCCCCCTGCGCGCTGCCATCTTTGTCTGCTGGGCTGTGGAACGCCTTCCAAGCATGCGCTGTTGATCTACTGTGCGGTATATCGGACGCTGCTCATGCGTCCACAGCTCAGTGACTCAGCATTTCTTGCCCGCTCGCTTCGTTCGAGACAGTCGCTGGAAAGGTGTATACGACGCAAAACGGCAGACGCGTCCCAGCGTCGCGCTCGTTGTGTGACTCTGCACGACGCGCTGGCGGCGACGCTGACGCGAGCTAGGCGGCGCTACGTCGATCCACTAGTGATGACGTCAGAGAGAGGCCTTGCACTAGTTCAAGGTGTTTCGCTTGCCCTTTCGCGCGCTGCTTCCCAGAAAAGCACAAGACCGAAAGTGATTGTCTGTCTGTCTCCCTTGAGGAAGGTTTCCTCTCTCAAAGGGTTCATTTTTGTTCCTTTTGTGTCGGGGCCACTACGCTGCACTCCAGGGAACAATCCAAAGCAATCCCAGCCAATCCAGCTCCGTGAACTCCTCAGGCGTGACTACGAGCTCCACCCGTCGCTGTGCCTCTCCCAGAGGTCACGTGACACTTACGGGGCATATGATTGGCTCGGATGGCTCGTAGCGTCCGCAGCGTAAGGTGTCACCGAGTATAATATCAATCTGGTCCATTCTCGAGTCCGTGAGGGGCGAGGTGTGCGTGTGTGTTTGCGTGTTTGCGTCCAGAAGTGTTCGTGCATTTCTGCACCGCTGTACTATATATGTGTCTGTGTGTGTGTGTTCACACGCATCTCAATATGTGTGCCCGTCTGTGGGCGTGAATTTCCGTTCCTGTAGACGCGTTTTGCATCGTAAACGTATCCGTGTGTTCAGGTCGGGGATATCGAGGTATCGATTTGCGTACGTGCGCGAAAGGGCACATGCGCGTGTGCGTGTTCTGATGTTTGGGTCATTCTAAGCGTGTTTCGGACGAACGCGGGCTCGAATTTCTATAACCACGGGTGCATCCATTTTTTATGTGTTTGGGTGTAGGTGTATGCATGTGCGTCTGTTTATGTGAGGTGCGTGTGCACGTGCGTTTTATGTGTGTGCCTGTTTGTGGATGTGTGTGCGTGTGCATGTGTGCGTCTTTAAGTGCGCGTTTGCATATGTGTTTAGGGGTGCGTGCCTGTCAGTGCGTTTGTATGGTTAGGCCTGTTGTGTGTGCGTTTGTTTGCGTGCGTGCGTGCGCGTCTCCGTTCTTATGCGTGTTCAGCTGGGTCGAAACGTGCGCATAACCGTAATTTTATTTGGGTTTCGTTCGAAGTCCTTGTGGAAAGAACCGACACACACACAAAAATGGTGCGATCTTTATAGAAATCATAGAAAAAGAAAGAAGTAGAAGAAACAAAAACAGTATTCGTATTTTGTCTGGTTTCTGCTTCTCTTTGCTTTCAGGCTCTCGACTTGGTAAATTTCTTTTTCATCTACCGAGCAATAAAAAATAAAAAAAAAAGAAGAAGAAAACTTGTATAGTGTGTGCTTGGGCCCGCAAGACGTGAGCTGCCTTCGGCGCTTTCTCGCGTGGTCTTTGGAGCGGACACCAAAGTTGGTGGACACTCAGCCTTCTTTTCTTTTTTGTTCACAGTTTTCGTCGCTCTTTTGTCCCGATTTCTTTTGTGTGTGTGTGTGTTTTTTCGATGCTGTGTTTGAAACTTGGTCTTTTGAGCAACGCGTTTCCCCGTATACGCCGGATCAAAGCGAGGGGTCGCGGCGTCTTCTCCAGCCGTTTTGATTCGATGCCGCGTCTCACATCGATTGTATCGAACCGCGTCGCCCTTTGCGGCCGAGTCGACGTATTGGTGGCGTTGGCGTTTCCTAAGTGTCCGCTTGTTAACGCCCCGAGGTCGAACTGTTTAGCGACGTCGGACATCGACCAATTGTGATCGGGTTGAGTTAGGTCTTCTTTGTTTCGTCTGGATTCCGGCACGGAAGAGTGTATTGTCACTGACGGTTCGCGAGGCGTGGCTGGTCCCGAGCAAGTCATTAGGGACTTTTAGCAAAGCGTTACCGTGTTCCGCGTACTGCTCTACTTGAGCGTTTGAAGCATGCTTTTAAAAAAGCACGCGCCAGGAGTGGTACCGTGACCGTGGGGCGCGCGCTTAAAAGCAGGCTTCAAAGGCTTCAGTATGGTGCGGTACGCGGAACACGGAACCGTTTGTAAAAAGTTCCTACTGCTACGTACGTTAGACGCTCGGAACGCCGAGGGACGAATCAGGGAGCAAAGAGCGTGAACGTAATAAATTTACTTTTCTTGGGCTGTCCGTGACTGTAATGTAATATTTCCTTCTTTGAAAATCAAACGGTTTGATTGCATTCTGTTCGGACCTTGGCTTACACGCAATCGGCGGAAAAGATGGCAGAATATTATTTCCCGTTTTTTCATGGCTATCTGAATTCTCTTGGTCTTTTAAAATCGGTCGAAGTCGACAGAAGTTGGAGTGTCATGCTGTTGCATGTTGCGATCCTGGCGGTTGGTCGTAGAAACGTTAAATAGAAGCTGCGAGTAGCACGAGCAAGCGCGAGTGTCGCTGTCGTCACGGCGTCCCTACTTGTGGCTGCCGAACCTTCCGTCGACTGTCACACTGGAGAGCGACCTGTAGCAGAACAGGCGTCTGCCACATACATCACAGCTGTTCGGACGCCGCCAGGATCGCGCCTGGCGACAGAGTTCGGCCAATGGGCGGAGCAAAGGCCGCCGCCAGTGCCGAATATTCCCCCCGCGGTTAGAGCGTAAACTAAACGTGCGACACGGCGTCGACCAATCAGCGGACCGCGACGTCACAATATTGGAAATGGCATTTAAAGCGTTAAATAGAAGCGTTCAATCTCGGCGTCTCGGTGACAGTGGCGTCAATGACAAATCAGATGATCACAACTACGCATTTTGATGTGGTTTGGAGCTCGCGTTCATTTATTTTACCGTTGAAATATGTACGTGACGAAAGCCTCGCATGCGCCAAGTTTTCAGTCACTAAGAGTTATGCCTCTTTACTCTAGAGACGCTAAAACGGCTTAAATTAGTGGAGTCGCATTTCTAGAGCTTACGACCCGCTAGGGGCTGTTTCCCGGCCTGTGGTTAGCCACGAGGCGGGAATCGAGGGACCACTCTTCTTGGACGCCAGCCAGAGACGCGTTTAAGGCACCATACTTCTAACGGCCGTTGTCTGCAACCATAGGGAAGGGTTTGCTTCGCGAAGGGCGCGAAGGATGGAGGGGTCTATGGACGCGTATACTACTACTGGACGTTTTTAATCGGGAGGTTGGTTGCGCCACCCAACGAGCGCGCAAGGTGGCGCCATGCTTTGGTGTGCTTTCAGTTCGCATTTGCTTCATGAAAAATCTCGTTTTTTTATATATTTATTTATTTATTTTTATTTTTGTTCTACTTCGGTTTTAATTGGAAATTATTTTTTTTTTCTAAGACGGCCAATCTCTCAGAAATACCAGCTCTTCTTTCTCTATTCGTTGCTACTTCTCTCCGAAAATAACAATAATGGACTGAATCAAGGGGGTCCCTAGAAGAAGGGGAATGTTCCTTTTGTCTGTTCCATCGTCGCTGCCACCTCCTGCCTCTCCTTTTGTTTCGACGGTATGCCCATGGGGCAGCCACTCTGTCAAACGTCGTTGTAATACCATGGTAATAGCTTCTGCCCAGTTGTGTCCTTTTTTTGTCTCGTCTGTGCGCTCTCCTTGCCAGAGGAATGTTCTACCGCGTTCCCGTCTGTCAACATCGGCTACTGACCGAAAGCAGCTTCCTCGCTGGGGTTCGTCCGAATGTGATGAGTTCGGAACAAATAGCTTCCGGCTTTGTCCGACAGAGAGATCGAGTGAACGTCATCAAGAAACACACGGACGCCACACAGTGTATTTCATTGAAGGCAGCGACCGTTTGTCACGAAAAGTGGGGCTGACGACGGTAAACACGCGAATGAACCGGGTTTCTTTTCTTTATTTACCCGGTCTCCGTGGGTAAGTAAATCTGTTAGTTTCTTTTTCTTTTTTGTTCAGTAACGAGCACTATTTAGTTGGTCGGAACGCAGCATCGGTGTTTTTTCCCCCTTTTTGAGGAACGTAACCTTATCTTAACCTGAGATAACTTCACGTAACCTAACCCATAGGAACTGAACATAAGCCTATAGTAGGTTACAAGTCAAGAAGGTAGCGGCAAATGCCCCTCAAAGGGAATCAGATATCCCTCCGCCACCTCCGCATCCAATAGCGTCCCATCGTTTCCGTGACGTCACGGCCAACGCGCGAGGAGGGTCTTGCCTTTCTGTACATATTTGCTTTATCTTTCGACTTTGATTTAGCATTGTGGAAGCCACGAGAGGGAGATTAGAGTTTCCCCCTCCGATGGAAATAAATACGACTTTCGGGGATTAGGTTCCCCCTCCGATGGATACAAAGGCTGCTTTCAGGGGCTCAGTTCCCTCTCCGATGAATACAAAGGCCGCTTTCTTAAAAAGTGGGATCGGAGAGAAGTTGGCATTACTCTGTAGCCATTATCTATCCACTGAAGCGGAAAAACGAGCGTTTCCAGTGAACTCTTCTTTCGACTGCGGAGGGATTTGAAACCGGCGCATCAGGTTTGTGGGAGGAGCTTCTCCTACCTTCTTAACTTGTAAGTTGTAACCCACTATAGCCTGATCTAATCTAAGCGTAATATATCCAGCAAGTTAAATTGACGTAGCCTAAGGCTAATCTAATCCAACCTAGGCCTAACCTAAATAAGTATAATCTAAACCCAGTCTACGCCTAACCTAACACAGCTTAACTTGACTTCACGTGAATCGACCTGACCCCCCCCCCCCTCTCCCTAAACAAACAACACGTAGTCTAAGCCTAATAAAATCTTTCTGATATATTTCAAACTATTTCAGTGCAAACGAATCTATCCTATGCCAGTCTTGTCTATTGTACCCTAAGACCTTCCTTTGAAGTATTAAACGAGGAAACTCCCTAACATATGTGTTCTAATTCAACGAACAGTATTTTCTATCTTGTTCCTTACTGTTATATCATGGCCTCCGAGATCCTTAGGCCGCGACATTCGCCGCAAGAGACTGTTGCTGCGGGGCGCTTGGCGGCGTTTTCATCCAAACCAAGCAATGCAAAGAAATAGGCGCGAATCATTATCTTCACCGTTATTCTCGGTGTGCGGAGCTTGAGAGCAGCGCCAAATGTGCTCCCCGCTTCTGGCCGCAACATACAGACCTTTGAACAAGGAAAATGTTGATCGAAATTCGAAGGTTCATCTTTCCAAAGCGCGAAAGGCGTAGAACAAATGGTCCCTGAACGTAAGTAAATTTCAGAAGGCTTTTCATTTTTTTGTTCGCTTGCATGACGACAAAAATATTTGTATGGCTGTCGCGCCGGCTCAGACAGTGTCCGCAGAGGAAATATATAAATTCGCACTAAATCTTGCATTTTGAGGTATCATGCAGTGTTGGGAATTACTTTACGTAATTTGCACTTAAAGTACTACTTTAAGTAGGCTTAGAGAACTTTTCTTTATTTGAAATACATTTCCGGAGTGTGTGCTCATAAACAGTTCCCTAAAACTCTCTAATGACCGTAAGCCTGCCTATGAACGGGCGTGCCTTACGGTTTGGTGATCCGTTCGTGCTTGACGCGGAACGCGGTCATTCGGGATGCTGACGGTTGGCTGCTCGTGTCGGGGGATTAAGGGCGTCGCGCCATCCGCACGCATCCAAAACGCATTCGTGCGGCGACCCCGCTGGAGATTAATCGCCGATATTCGTCTGGCCTCGCGGGAGAGTGGTCGTCATATTCACCACTCACCGTATCTGGGAAGAGGACGTCGCTCGAGTGTTGAGGGGAAGCGTGTGTGGCTAAGTAATGAACGATGTCATTTCGAACCCCATCTCGAAACTCTCCCTACCGATTTCGATCACGTCGAGATCGAAACGGCGAGTCGAGATGTCAGCTGGGAGGGGATGCGACCAATATGAATTAGGTATTCCGCTTTTTTCTTTCTTTCCTGTTTGTATTTTTTTCTTTGAGTGTTTGTAAGGCGATAACATACTTGTTCTCTGGGGACGTTTTTATTCCACATAGACACTCTTTCACCTTCATTGGGAGATAGCCCTAAAAGGGTTCCCAAATGCATGTTTAAGCGGTGCTTGAAAACTCGTTGGCAACTCCATTCGGAAGCGGAATGTTGGTCAAATGGTCATCTAAAGCGACGCTTAAGTATAGCTGTCCTTTCAAGAAAGCACGCAATTTTATATATATGCATATCTATAACTCGCTATTTGCTTTCAGGGGAATCGTTCGAAAGATTATATCAGCTAACTTCTTTTCTTGAAACGTAAAAGTCACGAAGTACATGAATAGCATTTAAAAGTCGAATTCCGATTTCCCGGAAAAGTTTTGACGTGGGTTATCGAAGCCGAAGCTCGAAAAGTTTTTAAACATTCTGTTGAAATAATTTGGGACGGCGTTAGGTCACATGGTTTAGGGTTAAAGGTTTAAAAAATCTGCTGTATTCCCGCTTCAGTTCTGCTTTTCAATAATTTTTTTAATTATCCGAGAGATGGCAATTAATGGGTCATGTTTCTTGTAAGCTAATGCTTAAACATAGACAGCTGGTTTTATTTCATTGTTCTATGTATTTCAAAACCGAGGCAACGCAATAACGTAAAAAAGTTCACATTCGTATTGTGCCATACCGTTATGCTCCTATGTTCGTGTGGTCTGTTTCTCCGCAGTACACTCGTGTGATGTGTGAAACGCGCTTTCCGTTGTTGGCTGTCGTCGATGGAACGGCGGGCAATAAAATACTGCGTAATAACAATTAAAAACTTTCAGCCTTTCTACTTAAGTGAAGAACGAAGACCAGTGAAGCTGTACAATGGAAAGTAATGGCCGGCTGCAAGTCAGCAAGCCAGAGTGGAAAGGCTGCCGTTATCTATGAGCGACGGCGGCAACCAGATCCGTGGCTTGCCGTCGTCGCTCATAGATGGCGGTAAGTGCCCATATTTCGGTGTCTTCATTTCTTTGCGGGGGACACGATCCTGGGGAAACTAGACCTTAACACCTCCGCTGTAAAACAGCAGCAATAGAACTGGCTTGCTTATAAACTGTTAGTATCCGATAGATGGAGGAAGTAGAGGTCCTTTAAGTTGTAACTTTTTAAAGCATTGTTTACCATTACCCCAATCCCAAAAATTTTGTCCGTCCGTCCGTCTGTTGGTCCATTTGTGCATTTTCCGCAAAATTTAGCGGGAATTTGATATCAGGAGACATATACACAAATTCAGTTCCTCAGCTAAATTTAGCGGGCAAGTTAATGTCACGTGACCCGACATCACGGTACATACAGACCGATTAAGTTTCCTCACTAAAATAGCGGAAAACGTGACGCCACGTGGATTATACACCAATTCAGTTTCTCCGCTAAATTCAGCGGGAAAATTCGCGTCTTGTGGCCAAAACATCAATTGAGTCTCCCCGCTAAATTTAGCGGGAAATTGACGTCACGTGGCCAATACACCGATTCAGTTACCCGCTAAATTTAGCGGGAAAGCTGACGTCTTGTGACCTAGGCACCAATCCAGTTTCCCCGCTAAACTTAGCGGGTAAATATCGACGTCACGTGACCTAGTGTCACGTGACCTATACAACTGCTCAGTTTCCCCGCTAAATTCAGCGGCAAAATAAACGTCACGTAACACAACAATTCTTCGGTAATGCATTTCGTGCATTATAGAATTTCTAAAATAAAAGCCGCTGTGAAATGTAAAAAAAAAAAAAAGATTTCTTTTTGCTGCAATGCATTAAGACCGCAGTCTAGATATTGCGAACTTTAATAGGGTTCTGTATTTCTGTTTTAATGCATAGCGAAAGTGTGAACAACCATAAAATGTAACTACAGTTTTATTAGAATGCCGCGACGTATAACAATGTGAAAGACACATTCGACGAGACTGTTTCAGGCGACTGTGCAGGATTCTCTTTAGACAGGGCCACATTGCTTGGAATGAGAAAATGAATGAACCTGTGCTCTATAGTCTTCCTAAAAATAAAGGTCCCCTGGTCAACGAGAGCTTAGCAGAGCGGCATAAACTGGCCCGGCGAATTGGTCTTTTGTATCGTTGGAGACTGTAGTTTGTTTGGCAGCTATATCGTAACCATATTACGCGAGACTTTGACGACGTGGTTGCCCTACACTAAGCTCGAGAAGACTCGAATGCCATAATTTAATTGATCGTTCAAACCTCACGTCAGCTGTCTGTAGGTACAGTACGTGCCGCGAGTAACAGTAAAGTCGCGGTCACCCTGCTTATACATCGTACAAAAGACAGTCTGCATACAGATTCGAACGTGATTAAATCACCTAAAGATCCGTGCTTCGAATGCCACATGGTAATGAGTTCAAGAAGGAAAACTTGGCGCGCGGCATTTGAACCGCGGGCATTCGAACCGTGGGCACTCGAACCGCGGGCATTCGAACAACGGGTATCGTGGTCACTCGTGTCTGCATACTGGATACTGTATCATGCATGACCAGTGGATTCCGGCTTAAGGGTTAGTCCCACTTGCTTAGTTGAACAAACAAACTTAACCGGTCCCATGAAACGCACACATCATAACACCTTCGGCAGAACCGGGATCGATATCTTGAACTGTGACATTCAAATGCTTAGATATTTTCAGACTCATATTGAACCATTTATTCCGTAGATATCTGCTGTGAGTCTTATGTTAGTTATCTTGAATTCACATTTTTGTATTTTATATTGAGTTTTTTTGGCTTCTATATATGTTAATTACTCCCTCTTAGCTAGTTTCATAACCCACATGTATACACTATAACTACATCACTAAGCGAGCCTCACCATTTTTGAATCTGTGATCTTTCTTTTTTTGTAGATGATAATGTGATTTCGGTGTTGATGAGCACATACAATAAACTGATGATGGTGTTGACGATGATGAGGATAAGCGAATATTTTGTTATGTTGCTCGTTCCGTTTTTTTTTTTAATTACCTAATACACCACGTAAGGTCGTTATAAGCTGGGAAGCTTTCCAAGTTGTCGACCGTCGACGGTGCGCTCAAAAGAAGCTCGGTGGTTCAATTAATGAATTAGTATTTTGTGATGATTATGTAATTGAGGTCCGGTCCCATCAATTACTTGTCTTTACTTACTTCCTTACATTTTTATTTGTTTTTTTGTAGTTCTATGAGACTCGCCGTTTGAACTGAAACAGTTGGTTAATGAAGTCGAGCCTTTCTATTTCTTTTTTAATCGTGTTGTTTTTGTTTTCCGTTTCATTCCGATTAACTTGTCGACGTCCCTGGCATTCAGAGGGCGTACTAAAGACTCCAAAGACACACACAAAGACATAATGGCTGCCTTGGGTTGAACACGAAAGTTTCCTAATTGCACGAACCGGCGCTTCCCTTCATCATTAAATTAGCCTCTTAGTTTCGGTAGAGCATAAAGAATTTAGCGGACATCCTTCTCGGATTTATACCCGGCCTCCTGTTTCTCTTTTAATCTTTTAATCCTCTCTCCTCCTCATTGTTTTCTGTCTTTTTCGCCAAGGGTCCCGACAGAAGACAGCTGTGCCGGTGTATAATTAAGGGCAGTTAACAATGCAACGCCATTGTTCGTTGTCCTTCCCTGTGAACACTGGAAGACGGGCAATTATGAGTAGCTCGCAGGATGCACACATTGAACTCCGTACAGCGTACCACGCCTTGTACAAGTGGTTATATGATTCTAGCCAGTGTTGGGTAAATAAATGCAAGAAGTACTTTAATTTATTACAAAGAAAAATGAGAGGTTATGTATTTCAAGCAAAGTAGTAAGTACACTGGGCACAATGTACTTGATGTAAAGTACTATATTGTACTTTCAAACTAAAGTACAAATACTTCTTAACACAATCTTTCAGTCCCTCACGCAGTGTATTTTTTGTTTGTTAAGCTGATCAGCATTGCTCAAGGGGTAATCGAAGAAAGGGGGGGGGGGGGTGCATTAGCTGTTTTCAGTAGAGTTCCTGTATGTAGCTACCTACGGCTCCCGTAGGGAGCCTATACAGGAACTCTAGTTTTCAGGAGTGGCGAATATGGGAGAAAGTGAAGTGGCCACGGAGAATACTTTATTCTTGCTGACAAACTAGTTTACACAGTCAACTTATAAGGCACTTGTTTGTATTAGTCTTATAGTTGTCATTAGTTCACTCAGAGAAATGAGCGGATGATGTCTCGAAAGACGATAGTGTGTTTTCACACAATGATATGTCCTTTTTTTTTTCTTTGTTAGAGGTTGGTAAACTCTTGTAGTCTACCTCGGAAGTTTTGTATGGAACTGGGAAAGCCAAGGACGGAAGCGCGTTGTCCTTGAAAGAGCCGAATTTCACCGAACTCAATTAAAAGATGGCACTTTGAAGGCGAGAGTTCTATTTTCCTTGGGAAGTGCCTTCTGTGTTCCTGAGTCTCGGGTTTTATTACCATGAATCATCACCAGCTCGCTTGTTTTTTAAGTATTATTGCAAAAAATACCTTAAGTAAAGTGCAGGTACATACTCAGAGGACGTATTTCAACTAAAGTACAAGCTTTCCACACCTACTTGAAGGAGTATTCTAAGTTCTTTTATACGACGTGTCCCGTAGCCGCGGTCAAACTGGTGGTACGAGTCTTCCATCGATTAAGCGCGAAGGCGTCGCCGTTTGTCCGGTGACCCGGTTCGTTGAAGGGCCGCAGCGCGTGACTTTCAGAAGGGGCTCAGCGACGCGTGGTGACGTTCAGTCACGTGACAAGTTTCGAGCACTGGATTGGCTGTGGACGTTCTCGTGTATACATAGCGTCCCCTGAGGTTCATCATCAACTGGAACGGAGTTATGTTCCGCCGCGTCCGTTTATTGTTCCTCCCGATTCGGCTTTCTGGCATGTGAGTGGAACGCAGCTGAGCGTTCGTAGGGGAATAAAGAAGGAGGAGGCTCTTGAGGGAAAGAAAGAGGGTTGAAAAGAGAGGGGGCGTTTTGGTGGCACAAAGGGAGCGCTCCCTTAATTAAAATGGCTCCCTCAACCCTCGAAACGAATGGCGGGATTGCGGCCTAGAGAGCGAGAAAAAAAAAAAAAAATAGGGAAAACTTGGAGGGAAAGAGCGGAACCGAAGGGGGAAATGCGGAGGGGAAGAATGTTGTGAATGGAGGGTTGGTTAATGGAGTCCCCGAAGAAAGGCGCCCGTTTCTATCGCTCTGGGGTTGTTGTTCTAGTTTTGACCTAGGAGTTTGAACAGTATACGCGCTCCTTTGTACCTCTATCCCTTTCTACTCCTGTTTTTTTTTCTATTGCCAATGAAAAGCGTTAGAACGTTGTGTGCTGTCGTTAAACGGATCAGCTCGCATGAATGGACGAGCCAATTGGAGCGCCCGCGTGTGCTCCCTTTGTGCAGTGTTCGTTGACAGGCTTGTCCCCGATTGGGGCACTTTGTTTCCATTTGTATAGACTTACATTGAAAGTACGCTCCGCTGTTCAAAAAGCCCCCCCCCCCCCCCCCCCCAGACACACAAACACTCTCATGCCAAGTCTTGCTCAGTGCATTCAACGTTCCCTTCCACGGGGTCGCTCGTCAAGAGGCTCCCCTATCTGCCTTCTACTTCTACTCGTATAGCGGTTAAGAAATTAGGGAGTTTTCGTAGATCGGTTCCGCCGTCCCGCAAGGCCCTTCGCAACCCGCTACGATAGCGGGAACTCCACAGTCAAGGCTATCGGCGCGCAGGCGCAGTAGCAACTTCTTCGTTGCGGAACGCTTAGCGGAGGGGGCAGCGCGGTCTACGAAAACTCCCTATTGAACCGAGCAATTTTGCTGGCCTTGACGTGTGCTTTTTAACGCAGAATATATTTTATCAGCCGAGCTTCCCTGAAGAATCGCCACGAAGGACCGTCACGAAGGTCCATCGTGAAGAACCATCGCATCGATTGACCCGCTAAATATAGCGGTTAAATAGGAAGTCCACGTGACCGCGTCTTGCGACCTCAAGTTGACGTGACGTCGATTTCCCTGCCAAACCTTAGCGGGGGAGGGGGGGGGGGGTGGGGGGGGGGGGGGAATCGACCTCACGCGACAACGTCGTGCAACCTCAGTGATGTCAATTTTATGAGATAAATTTAGCGGGGGAAAACAGAAGTCACGAGATTACGTCATGTGACCTCAAGTCACGGGGTATGCGCGCACGTCGCCAAGGAAGGATCTTTAAATCGCTCACGTCGGCACTAAGAAATGTTGGTCAGCTCCAACTATGAAGCGTCCGTATCTTGGGCGTTGCATGAACCAGTGCCACCTAAAAGACAAGGCCTGCCCATTACGTCATTCGGGTTCCCGCGCCCCCCCCCCCCCCCCCCCCCCCCCCAAGGGGCAAACACGCTGCAGTTCGACGAAGTATGGGAGGAGGGGGGGGGGGGGTGCACACCTTCTCTTCTTGAGACACTTCACTGTTTGAACGCGCGATTAGTGATGACACTTGGGGGGGAAAGGTGCAGGTCTTTGTTTTGTAGGTGGCATTGCTTGAACGCGCGATTTGTTCGACATGATCTTTCGCTGCGTCATGCACCTTGATGGCGCCTCTCTTCTTATTTGTGGCTCCCGAGACAGCGAAAGTAAAGGAGGAAAAGAAAAGAAAACTCGGGTTTTTTATTTTTATTTTTTTTTGGGGGGGGGGGGGGTGGGGGGGGGGGGGGGGCAGACGCGTGAGGGCTTGTCGGCTGTCTTCCGAGTGATGTTTGTGATCGCGACCATGTCGTCACCCTCGTCTTAGCGTCTCGGGTGAGGTCTTTGTTCTCAAGGCACGCGACGCTATCGCTGCTACTGTGATACTCGACTGCTCTCGTCGCAGATCTCGGTGTGTGTGTTCGGGGGGTGTTTTTTGCCCTGTCACGGGTCCCGCGAGCCGTGACATCGAAGCTCCGTTACGGATCGGATGGCACGTTAGATCGGCTTGTGTGTATAGGTACGGGTTCCCTGTCTTCGGACGCTGTCTCTACGTGTTGCGTGTGTCACGCGTGTCCTGAAGGGTAAATATACCCAGGACGATTCGGGGAGGTGACCCGGACGGTTCTCGCCGCTCCAGGAAGGAAGCGAATTTCGTGCCTATAATCACCACCGTGAACAGAATACCTTACGTTTGTTAAGTGGGCACTGACGATAGTCGACACACTAAGCGCGATAGATTTTACAAAACTTAGTTGTCATAAAAAAAAAGAAGAAAAAAATATATGTTTTTTTTTGTTTATTCTTGGTCTTAAAAACGTGTACCTTTTTGATAAAAGGATATTTCCGCGATCTTATACGCGCCTACAGGTATCTTACTACACACTTTTCATAACCCCACATCGAACAACATTGGCGGTCGGGCAGTCCTTGGACACGAGTGCGTGCGATTGGATCCGAGACCGCCTTGCCGAACGCTGACGTCACACCTCGTTCTCGTTCCGAGCTGAGCCGAGCTGTCGCCGACGGTTCCCCCCGTGTCCAATACATGGCCGGAGTTCGTGCCCAGAGCCATGGCGCGGGCTCGGATAATTGGTGCTGAAGCACCTAGGATGGCGCGCACCTCTGGAAAGGGTTCTATTCCTTACATTAGGGAGCCGTACTTTTATCGCAGAAGAATACGTTTTTTGTGTGGATAGCTCGGTGCAAACGTAACCCGTTACGGACCCGAAGAAAAAAAAATCGTTCTGTCGTGCCCACCGTGGTGGGTGGAACTTTCCTCCCGTTAACTGGCGTGAACCACGATGTGACCAGCGGCTGAGCGGTTTTCCAGCAGCGGCCATCTGCTGGAAAACAATCGCGCCAATTTTTCTTTGCGTGTAAATCGGGAGGAAGCCAAATTTACGACGAAGCGTACAGCACAAATTTGTCCACATCCACGCGATGCCTCGCTCATCGGTTTTCGCACTCCACACATCTGCATGCTTT